>NW_027207740.1:0-116890 GCF_963455315.2 Globicephala melas
GTGTTTTTGAGTGTCAGTATATGTGCGTGTGTGGAGGTATGGGCTGTGGATTGACTCACAGTTTGACGTATGTGCTTCTCTGTGTGTGTATGTCTGCTAGCATATCCTGTGCACTGAGTCACAGGGAGCCGTGTGTGTGTGTGTGTGTGTGTGTGTCCTGGTATAGAGTGTGCATTGATTCACAGTCAGCCATGTGTGTGTGTGTGTGTGAGTGCACTGGTATAGGATGTGCAGTGAGTCACAGTGAGGGGTGTTTGTTTCATTGTGTGTGTGCTTTCACAGGCTTAGAGGCACAATGAGATGTGGGTATGAGTGTGTCTGTGTGTGTGTGTGCTGCCATACACTGTGCCTTGAGTCACAGTGAGCTGTGTTGTGTGTTTGGTGCTGGTATGGAGTGGGCACTGACTCACAGTGAGCCATGTGTGTGTGCTTGTATAGGCGATTGAGTCACCGTGAGACATGTGTGAGTGCATGTTAGTATGTGTGTGTTCACATATAGGCTGTGCATTGATTCACAATAAGGTGTGTATGTGTGCGTGTGTGGGCTATTACAGATTGTGCATTGAGTCACAGTGTCGTGTGAGTGTGTGCAGGCTGGTATAGACTGTGCATTGTGTCACAGTGAGGGATGTGTGTGTCTGTGTGTTCTCATATAGGCTGACCATTTAGTCAGACTTTGGTGTGTGTGTGTGTGCTGGTATAGGCTGCATATCGCATCACCGTGATGTGTGTGTGTGTTTATGTGCAGGTACAGGCTGTGCATTGAGTCACAGCGAGGTGTATGTGTGTGTGTGTGTGTGATGTCATACGCTGTGCACTGAGTCACAGTGAGCCGTGTGGTTGTGCTGGTATAAACTGAGCATTGACTCACACAGGTATCGTGTGTGTGTATGTGCTGGTGTGGATTGTACATTGAGTCACAACCATGTGTGAGTTTTTGTATGTGTGTGTGCTGGTACAGGCTGTGCATTCAGTCACAGTGAGGTGTGTGTGTGTGGAATGTTATATGCTATGCACTGAGTCACAGGGAGGTGAGTGTTTGTGTGAGTGCACGTGGTGGTATATGCTTTGCATTGAGTCACACTAAGCTGTGTGTGAGTGTTTGTATGTGTGTGTGTGTGGAGGTACAGGCTGTGTGTTGATTCACAGTGAGCCATGTGTGTTTCTTTGTGTGTGTAACTCTGCTAGCATACACTGTGCACTGAGTAACAGGGAGCCGTGTGTTTGTCTATGTATGTTTTGACATACTGTGAGCATTGAGTTAAACTGAGGTGTGTTTTGTGTGTCTGTATGCACTGGCATGGAATGTGCATGGAATCACATGGAGCTGTGCGTGTGTCTGTGTGTATTTGGTGGTGTAGAGACTGTATTGTGTCGCAGTAAGCTGTGTGTGTATATGTGTGTGTGCTGGTATAGCCTGTGCATTGAGTCACAGTGAACTGTGTGTGTGTGTTTGCTGGGGTAGGCTGTGCTTTGATTCAAGGTGAGCTGTGAGTGTGTGTGCAGTGCTGGTATGGACTGTGCACTGAGTCACAGAGAACGGTGTGTGTGTCTATGTGTGTTTTGGTATAAAGTGAGCATTGAATCACACTGAGTTGTGTGCTGTGTGTTTTTGTGCACTGGTATGGAGTCTGCATGGAATCACAGTGAGCTGTGCATGTGTGTGTGTATTTGGTTGTGTAGAGTCTGTATTGCATCACAATAAGCTGTGTGTGTGTGTGATGGTACAGGATGTGCACTGTGTCATAGAGAGCAGTGTGTGTGTGTCTCTGCTGGTATAGGCTGTGCATTGACTCACAGGGAGCCTTGTGTGTGTGCAACTACAGTCTGAGCATTGAGTTACAGTGAGATATGTTGCTTGTGTTTGTGCTGGTAAGAACTGTACATTATGTCAGAATGAGCCATGCATGTGTGTGTGTGTCTGTGTGTGCGTGTGTGTGCTGGTAGAGGTTGAGCACTGAATCACAGTTAGGTATGTGTCTGTGAGTGTATGCGTTTGCATTGAGCCACTGAGGTGTATGTGTGTGTTTGTGTGTGTGTGTGTGTGGTGCTACAAACGTCATTGAGTCACAGTGAGCCTTGTGTGTGTCTGTGTGATAATATAGGCTGTGGATTGAGTCACAGTGAGTTATGTGTGTCTGTGTGCTGCTGTAGACTGCGCATTGTGTGAAAATGAGTTGTTTGTGTGTAAATGTGCTCGTATAGACTGTGCCTTGAATCACAGTGAGCATATCTGTGTGTGTGTGCACTAGTTTGTGTGGAGCATTTAATCAGTTATGTGTGTGTGTGTGTGTGTGCTCGTATGGTCTTTGCATTGAGTAACTGAGGTGTATGTGTGTGTGTGGTGATACAGACTGTGCATTGAGTCACAGTGAGCCATGTGTGTGTGTCTATGAGAGGGTGTGTGTTGGTGGGCTTTCATTGATTCAATGGGGTGTGTGTGTCTGTTGTGCGAAAGACTGCATTGAGTCACAGTGAGTCATGTGTGTATGTGCTGGTATAGGCGATTGATTGAGTCACGGTGAGCCATGTGTGTGTGCACGTTGGTATGTGTGTGTGTTCTTCTATAGGCTGTGCATTGAGTCACAGTGAATCCTGTATCTGTGCAGGTGTGTATGTGTGTGTGCTGGTATAGGCTGTGCTTTGAAACACACTGAGGTGTGTGTGTATGCTTGTATGTTTTGGTATACATTGTACATTGAGTCAGAGTGCTGTGTGTTTGTGTGCACGCTGGTATAGTCTGTGCATTGAGTCACAGTGATGTGTGTGTGTGTCTGCGTGTTCTGGTATAGGCTGACCATTATGTCACATTGAGGTGTGTGTGTCTGTGTGTGTGTGCTGGTATAGGCTGCACATTTTGTCACAGTGAGGTGTGTGTGTGTGTATGTGCAGGTACAGGCTGCGCATTGAGTCACAGTGTGTGGTGTGTGTGTGTGTGTGATGTTATATGCTGTGCACTAGGACACAGTGAGCCGTGTGTGTGTGCTGGTATAATCTGAGCATTGAGTCACAGTGTGGTGTGCTGGTATGGACTGTGCATTGAATCCCAGCCCTGTGTTAGTGTTTGTGTATTTGGTGCTGTAGAGTCTGCATGAGTCAGAGTAAGGTGTGTGTGTGTGCTGCTATAGGCTGAGAATTGAGTCACACCTAGGTGAGTGTATGTGTATGTGTATACTGATATGGGATTTGCATTGAATTACTGAGCAGTGTGTGTGTGTGTGTGTGTGTGCACTGCAATAGGCTGTGCACTGAGCCACATTAAGGGGTGTTTCTCTGTGTCTGTGTGCAGGTATAGGCTATGCATTGACTCACATTGAGCCTTGTGTTTGTATGTGCTAGTATACACTGTTCATTGAGTCTCAGTGAGCCATGGTTGTGTGTGTCTGTTTACTTGTATGGGCTTGGCATTGAGTCACAGTGAGGTGTGTGTGTGTGTCTGTGTGTCTGTGTGGTGGTATAAACTGCATTGAGTCACACGGCGGTGTGTGTGAGAGTGTGTGTGTGTGCACATACAGGCTGGTATTGAATCACAGTGATCCGTGTGTGTGCGTGTGTGTGCTGGAATAGGCAGAGCATTGAGTCTCAGGTGTGTGTATGTGTGTGTGTATGCTGGTATGGTCTCTGCATTGATTCACTAAGGTGTGTTGTGTGTGTATGTTCATGGAGCTGAAGACTGTACACTGATTCACAGTGAGCTGTGTGTGTATGTGTGTGTGTGTGTGGTGGTATGGGCTTTGCATAGAGCCACTGAGGTGTGTGTCTGTGTGTGTATACCTGGAACTACAGACTGTGCACTGATTCACAATGAGCCACGTGTGAATGTGTGTATGTGATAGTATAGGGTGTGCATGGAGTCACAATGAGCCGTGCATATGTGTCTTTGCATGGGTGTTGTGGTATAGGCTGTGCATTGTGTCACAGTGACTTTGCGTGTGTGTGTGTGTGTATGTGATGGTATAGGACGTGCATTGAATCAGAGAGAGCCATGCATGTGTCTATGTGTGTGTGTGCTGGCATAGGAATTACATTGAGTCACAGTGAGCCATGTGTTTGTATGCTGGTTTAGACTCTGCATTGAGTCACAGCAAGACTTGTGTGTGTGCCAGTACAGGCTGTGCATTGAGTCAGTGAGTCATATATGTGTGTGTGTGTGTGTGTGTGTGCTGGTATAGACTCTGTATTGAGTCACTGTGAGCTGTGTGTGTATGTGTGTGCTCATATAGGCTGTGCATTGAGTCACAGTGAGGTGTTTGTGTGTGTGTGTGCTGGTACAGGAAGCGTTTTCAGTCACAGTCAGGTGTGTGTGTGTGCGCTTGTGAGTTTGTGTGCCGGTATGGGCTTTATTGACACATGGTTGTGTGTGTGAGTGTGTGGTGATACAGACTGCATTGGGTCACAGCAAGCTGTGTGTGTGTGTGCTTGTATAGGCGGTTGATTGAGTACCAGTGAGCCATGTGTGAGTGCGTGTTGGTATGTGTGTGTGTTCTGGTATAGGCTGTGCATAGAGTCACAGTGAGGTCTGCATCTGTGCATGTGTGTGTGTGTGTGTGTTCTGGTATAGGCTGAGCTTTGAGTCCCTCTGAGGTGTGTGTGCATGTGCTGGTAAAATTGTGCCTTGATTCACTGTGCCATGTGAGTGTGTGTGCACGCTGGTATAGGTTGTGCATTGAGTCAGAGTGAGAGGTGTGTGTGTCTGTGTGTTCTGGTATAGGCTGACAATTGAGGCAAACTGAGGTGTGTGTGCACATGTATGTGTGTGTGTGCTGGTACAGCCTGCACATTGAGTCATATTGAGTTGTTTGTGAGTGTATGTGCAGGTAGAGGCAACACATTGAGTCACAGTGAGGTGTATGTGTGTGATGTTATGTGCTATGCACTGATTCATGGGGAGGTTTGTGTGTGTGTGTGTGTGCATTTTCTGGTATAGAATTTGCATTGAATCACACTGAGCTGTGTTTTTGAGTGTCAGTATATGTGCGTGTGTGGAGGTATGGGCTGTGGATTGACTCACAGTTTGACGTATGTGCTTCTCTGTGTGTGTATGTCTGCTAGCATATCCTGTGCACTGAGTCACAGGGAGCCGTGTGTGTGTGTGTGTGTGTGTGTCCTGGTATAGAGTGTGCATTGATTCACAGTCAGCCATGTGTGTGTGTGTGTGAGTGCACTGGTATAGGATGTGCAGTGAGTCACAGTGAGGGGTGTTTGTTTCATTGTGTGTGTGCTTTCACAGGCTTAGAGGCACAATGAGATGTGGGTATGAGTGTGTCTGTGTGTGTGTGTGCTGCCATACACTGTGCCTTGAGTCACAGTGAGCTGTGTTGTGTGTTTGGTGCTGGTATGGAGTGGGCACTGACTCACAGTGAGCCATGTGTGTGTGCTTGTATAGGTGATTGAGTCACCGTGAGACATGTGTGAGTGCATGTTAGTATGTGTGTGTTCACATATAGGCTGTGCATTGATTCACAATAAGGTGTGTATGAGTGCGTGTGTGGGCTATTACAGATTGTGCATTGAGTCACAGTGTCGTGTGAGTGTGTGCAGGCTGGT
This sequence comes from Globicephala melas, assembly GCF_963455315.2. Lineage (NCBI taxonomy): Eukaryota > Metazoa > Chordata > Mammalia > Artiodactyla > Delphinidae > Globicephala > Globicephala melas. The sequence goes on from NW_027207740.1 coordinate 5,548, forward strand.
ATAGACTGTGCATTGTGTCACAGTGAGGGATGTGTGTGTCTGTGTGTTCTCATATAGGCTGACCATTTAGTCAGACTTTGGTGTGTGTGTGTGTGTGCTGGTATAGGCTGCATATCGCATCACAGTGATGTGTGTGTGTGTTTATGTGCAGGTACAGGCTGTGCATTGAGTCACAGCGAGGTGTATGTGTGTGTGTGTGTGTGTGTGTGATGTCATACGCTGTGCACTGAGTCACAGTGAGCCGTGTGGTTGTGCTGGTATAAACTGAGCATTGACTCACACAGGTATCGTGTGTGTGTATGTGCTGGTGTGGATTGTACATTGAGTCACAACCATGTGTGAGTTTTTGTATGTGTGTGTGCTGGTACAGGCTGTGCATTCAGTCACAGTGAGGTGTGTGTGTGTGTGTGTGGAATGTTATATGCTATGCACTGAGTCACAGGGAGGTGAGTGTTTGTGTGATTGCACGTGGTGGTATATGCTTTGCATTGAGTCACACTAAGCTGTGTGTGAGTGTTTGTATGTGTGTGTGTGTGGAGGTACAGGCTGTGTGTTGATTCACAGTGAGCCATGTGTGTTTCTTTGTGTGTGTAACTCTGCTAGCATACACTGTGCACTGAGTAACAGGGAGCTGTGTGTTTGTCTATGTATGTTTTGACATACTGTAAGCATTGAGTCAAACTGAGGTGTGTTTTGTGTGTCTGTATGCACTGGCATGGAATGTGCATGGAATCACATGGAGCTGTGCGTGTGTCTGTGTGTATTTGGTGGTGTAGAGACTGTATTGTGTCACAGTAAGCTGTGTGTGTATATGTGTGTGTGCTGGTATAGCCTGTGCATTGAGTCACAGTGAACTGTGTGTGTGTGTTTGCTGGGGTAGGCTGTGCTTTGATTCAAGGTGAGCTGTGAGTGTGTGTGCAGTGCTGGTATGGACTGTGCACTGAGTCACAGAGAACGGTGTGTGTGTCTATGTGTGTTTTGGTATAAAGTGAGCATTGAATCACACTGAGTTGTGTGCTGTGTGTTTTTGTGCACTGGTATGGAGTCTGCATGGAATCACAGTGAGCTGTGCATGTGTGTGTGTATTTGGTTGTGTAGAGTCTGTATTGCATCACAATAAGCTGTGTGTGTGTGATGGTACAGGATGTGCACTGTGTCATAGAGAGCAGTGTGTGTGTGTCTCTGCTGGTATAGGCTGTGCATTGACTCACAGGGAGCCTTGTGTGTGTGCAAGTACAGTCTGAGCATTGAGTTACAGTGAGATATGTTGCTTGTGTTTGTGCTGGTAAGAACTGTACATTATGTCAGAATGAGCCATGCATGTGTGTGTGTGTCTGTGTGTGCGTGTGTGTGCTGGTAGAGGTTGAGCACTGAATCACAGTTAGGTATGTGTCTGTGAGTGTATGCGTTTGCATTGAGCCACTGAGGTGTATGTGTGTGTTTGTGTGTGTGTGTGTGTGGTGCTACAAACGTCATTGAGTCACAGTGAGCCTTGTGTGTGTCTGTGTGATAATATAGGCTGTGGATTGAGTCACAGTGAGTTATGTGTGTCTGTGTGCTGCTGTAGACTGCGCATTGTGTGAAAATGAGTTGTTTGTGTGTAAATGTGCTCGTATAGACTGTGCCTTGAATCACAGTGAGCATATCTGTGTGTGTGTGCACTAGTTTGTGTGGAGCATTTAATCAGTTATGTGTGTGTGTGTGTGTGCTCGTATGGTCTTTGCATTGAGTAACTGAGGTGTATGTGTGTGTGTGGTGATACAGACTGTGCATTGAGTCACAGTGAGCCGTGTGTGTGTCTATGAGAGGGTGTGTGTTGGTGGGCTTTCATTGATTCAATGGGGTGTGTGTGTCTGTTGTGCGAAAGACTGCATTGAGTCACAGTGAGTCATGTGTGTATGTGCTGGTATAGGCGATTGATTGAGTCACGGTGAGCCATGTGTGTGTGCACGTTGGTATGTGTGTGTGTTCTTCTATAGGCTGTGCATTGAGTCACAGTGAATCCTGTATCTGTGCAGGTGTGTATGTGTGTGTGCTGGTATAGGCTGTGCTTTGAAACACACTGAGGTGTGTGTGTATGCTTGTATGTTTTGGTATACATTGTACATTGAGTCAGAGTGCTGTGTGTTTGTGTGCACGCTGGTATAGTCTGTGCATTGAGTCACAGTGATGTGTGTGTGTGTCTGCGTGTTCTGGTATAGGCTGACCATTATGTCACATTGAGGTGTGTGTGTCTGTGTGTATGTGCTGGTATAGGCTGCACATTTTGTCACAGTGAGGTGTGTGTCTGTGTATGTGCAGGTACAGGCTGCGCATTGAGTCACAGTGTGTGGTGTGTGTGTGTGTGTGTGATGTTATATGCTGTGCACTAGGACACAGTGAGCCGTGTGTGTGTGCTGGTATAATCTGAGCATTGAGTCACAGTGTGGTGTGGTGTGTGTGCCTTTGCTGGTATGGACTGTGCATTGAATCCCAGCCCTGTGTTAGTGTTTGTGTATTTGGTGCTGTAGAGTCTGCATGAGTCAGAGTAAGGTGTGTGTGTGTGTTGCTATAGGCTGAGAATTGAGTCACACCTAGGTGAGTGTATATGTATGTGTATACTGATATGGGATTTGCATTGAATTACTGAGCAGTGTGTGTGTGTGTGTGTGTGTGCACTTCAATAGGCTGTGCACTGAGCCACATTAAGGGGTGTTTCTGTGTGTGTGTGTGTGCAGGTATAGGCTATGCATTGACTCACATTGAGCCTTGTGTTTGTATGTGCTAGTATACACTGTTCATTGAGTCTCAGTGAGCCATGGTTGTGTGTGTCTGTTTACTTGTATGGGCTTGGCATTGAGTCACAGTGAGGTGTGTGTGTGTGTCTGTGTGTCAGTGTGGTGGTATAAACTGCGTTGAGTCACACGGCGGTGTGTGTGAGAGTGTGTGTGTGTGCACATACAGGCTGGTATTGAATCACAGTGATCCGTGTGTGTGCGTGTGTGTGCTGGAATAGGCAGAACATTGAGTCTCAGGTGTGTGTATGTGTGTGTGTATGCTGGTTTGGTCTCTGCATTGATTCACTAAGGTGTGTTGTGTGTGTATGTACATGGAGCTGAAGACTGTACACTGATTCACAGTGAGCTGTGTGTGTATGTGTGTGTGTGTGATGGTATGGGCTTTGCATAGAGCCACTGAGGTGTGTGTCTGTGTGTGTATACCTGGAACTACAGACTGTGCACTGATTCACAATGAGCCACGTGTGAATGTGTGTATGTGATAGTATAGGGTGTGCATGGAGTCACAATGAGCCGTGCATATGTGTCTTTGCATGGGTGTTGTGGTATAGGCTGTGCATTGTGTCACAGTGACTGTACGTGTGTGTGTGTGTATGTGATGGTATAGGACGTGCATTGAATCAGAGAGAGCCATGCATGTGTCTATGTGTGTGTGTGCTGGCATAGGCATTACATTGAGTCACAGTGAGCCATGTGTTTGTATGCTGGTTTAGACTCTGCATTGAGTCACAGCAAGACTTGTGTGTGTGCCAGTACAGGCTGTGCATTGAGTCAGTGAGTCATATATGTGTGTGTGTGTGTGTGTGTGTGCTGGTATAGACTGTGTATTGAGTCACTGTGAGCTGTGTGTGTATGTGTGTGCTGATAATAGCTGTGCATTGATTCACAGTGAGGTGTTTGTGTGTGTGTGTGCTGGTACAGGAAGCGTTTTCAGTCACCGTCAGGTGTGTGTGTGTGTGTGCATGTGAGTTTGTGTGCTGGTATGGGCTTTATTGACACATGGTTGTGTGTGTGAGTGTGTGGTGATACAGACTGCATTGGGTCACAGCAAGCTGTGTGTGTGTGTGCTTGTATAGGCGGTTGATTGAGTACCAGTGAGCCATGTGTGAGTGCGTGTTGGTATGTGTGTGTGTTCTGGTATAGGCTGTGCATAGAGTCGCAGTGAGGTCTGCATCTGTGCATGTGTGTGTGTGTGTGTGTTCTGGTATAGGCTGAGCTTTGAGTCCCTCTGAGGTGTGTGTGCATGTGCTGGTAAAATTGTGCCTTGATTCACTGTGCCATGTGAGTGTGTGTGCACGCTGGTATAGGTTGTGCATTGAGTCAGAGTGAGAGGTGTGTGTGTCTGTGTGTTCTGGTATAGGCTGACAATTGAGGCAAACTGAGGTGTGTGTGCACATGTATGTGTGTGTGTGCTGGTACAGCCTGCACATTGAGTCATATTGAGTTGTTTGTGAGTGTATGTGCAGGTAGAGACAACACATTGAGTCACAGTGAGGTGTATGTGTGTGATGTTATGTGCTATGCACTGATTCATGGGGAGGTTTGTGTGTGTGTGTGTGTGCATTTTCTGGTATAGGATTTGCATTGAATCAAACTGAGCTGTGTTTTTGAGTGTCAGTATATGTGCGTGTGTGGAGGTATGGGCTGTGGATTGACTCACAGTTTGACGTATGTGCTTCTCTGTGTGTGTATGTCTGCTAGCATATCCTGTGCACTGAGTCACAGGGAGCCGTGTGTGTGTGTGTGTGTGTGTGTGTCCTGGTATAGAGTGTGCATTGATTCACAGTCAGCCATGTGTGTGTGTGTGTGAGTGCACTGGTATAGGATGTGCAGTGAGTCACAGTGAGGGGTGTTTGTTTCATTGTGTGTGTGCTTTCACAGGCTTAGAGGCACAATGAGATGTGGGTATGAGTGTGTCTGTGTGTGTGTGTGCTGCCATACACTGTGCCTTGAGTCACAGTGAGCTGTGTTGTGTGTTTGGTGCTGGTATGGAGTGGGCACTGACTCACAGTGAGCCATGTGTGTGTGCTTGTATAGGCGATTGAGTCACCGTGAGACATGTGTGAGTGCATGTTAGTATGTGTGTGTTCACATATAGGCTGTGCATTGATTCACAATAAGGTGTGTATGTGTGCGTGTGTGGGCTATTACAGATTGTGCATTGAGTCACAGTGTCGTGTGAGTGTGTGCAGGCTGGTATAGACTGTGCATTGTGTCACAGTGAGGGATGTGTGTGTCTGTGTGTTCTCATATAGGCTGACCATTTAGTCAGACTTTGGTGTGTGTGTGTGTGCTGGTATAGGCTGCATATCGCATCACCGTGATGTGTGTGTGTGTTTATGTGCAGGTACAGGCTGTGCATTGAGTCACAGCGAGGTGTATGTGTGTGTGTGTGTGTGATGTCATACGCTGTGCACTGAGTCACAGTGAGCCGTGTGGTTGTGCTGGTATAAACTGAGCATTGACTCACACAGGTATCGTGTGTGTGTATGTGCTGGTGTGGATTGTACATTGAGTCACAACCATGTGTGAGTTTTTGTATGTGTGTGTGCTGGTACAGGCTGTGCATTCAGTCACAGTGAGGTGTGTGTGTGTGTGTGGAATGTTATATGCTATGCACTGAGTCACAGGGAGGTGAGTGTTTGTGTGAGTGCACGTGGTGGTATATGCTTTGCATTGAGTCACACTAAGCTGTGTGTGAGTGTTTGTATGTGTGTGTGTGTGGAGGTACAGGCTGTGTGTTGATTCACAGTGAGCCATGTGTGTTTCTTTGTGTGTGTAACTCTGCTAGCATACACTGTGCACTGAGTAACAGGGAGCCGTGTGTTTGTCTATGTATGTTTTGACATACTGTGAGCATTGAGTCAAACTGAGGTGTGTTTTGTGTGTCTGTATGCACTGGCATGGAATGTGCATGGAATCACATGGAGCTGTGCGTGTGTCTGTGTGTATTTGGTGGTGTAGAGACTGTATTGTGTCGCAGTAAGCTGTGTGTGTATATGTGTGTGTGCTGGTATAGCCTGTGCATTGAGTCACAGTGAACTGTGTGTGTGTGTTTGCTGGGGTAGGCTGTGCTTTGATTCAAGGTGAGCTGTGAGTGTGTGTGCAGTGCTGGTATGGACTGTGCACTGAGTCACAGAGAACGGTGTGTGTGACTATCTGTGTTTTGGTATAAAGTGAGCATTGAATCACACTGAGTTGTGTGCTGTGTGTTTTTGTGCACTGGTATGGAGTCTGCATGGAATCACAGTGAGCTGTGCATGTGTGTGTGTATTTGGTTGTGTAGAGTCTGTATTGCATCACAATAAGCTGTGTGTGTGTGATGGTACAGGATGTGCATTGTGTCATAGAGAGCAGTGTGTGTGTGTCTCTGCTGGTATAGGCTGTGCATTGACTCACAGGGAGCCTTGTGTGTGTGCAAGTACAGTCTGAGCATTGAGTTACAGTGAGATATGTTGCTTGTGTTTGTGCTGGTAAGAACTGTACATTATGTCAGAATGAGCCATGCATGTGTCTGTGTGTCTGTGTGTGCGTGTGTGTGCTGGTAGAGGTTGAGCACTGAATCACAGTTAGGTATGTGTCTGTGAGTGTATGCGTTTGCATTGAGCCACTGAGGTGTATGTGTGTGTTTGTGTGTGTGTGTGTGTGGTGCTACAAACGTCATTGAGTCACAGTGAGCCTTGTGTGTGTCTGTGTGATAATATAGGCTGTGGATTGAGTCACAGTGAGTTATGTGTGTCTGTGTGCTGCTGTAGACTGCGCATTGTGTGAAAATGAGTTGTTTGTGTGTAAATGTGCTCGTATAGACTGTGCCTTGAATCACAGTGAGCATATCTGTGTGTGTGTGCACTAGTTTGTGTGGAGCATTTAATCAGTTATGTGTGTGTGTGTGTGTGCTCGTATGGTCTTTGCATTGAGTAACTGAGGTGTATGTGTGTGTGTGGTGATACAGACTGTGCATTGAGTCACAGTGAGCCATGTGTGTGTGTCTATGAGAGGGTGTGTGTTGGTGGGCTTTCATTGATTCAATGGGGTGTGTGTGTCTGTTGTGCGAAAGACTGCATTGAGTCACAGTGAGTCATGTGTGTATGTGCTGGTATAGGCGATTGATTGAGTCACGGTGAGCCATGTGTGTGTGCACGTTGGTATGTGTGTGTGTTCTTCTATAGGCTGTGCATTGAGTCACAGTGAATCCTGTATCTGTGCAGGTGTGTATGTGTGTGTGCTGGTATAGGCTGTGCTTTGAAACACACTGAGGTGTGTGTGTATGCTTGTATGTTTTGGTATACATTATACATTGAGTCAGAGTGCTGTGTGTTTGTGTGCACGCTGGTATAGTCTGTGCATTGAGTCACAGTGATGTGTGTGTGTGTCTGCGTGTTCTGGTATAGGCTGACCATTATGTCACATTGAGGTGTGTGTGTCTGTGTGTGTGTGCTGGTATAGGCTGCACATTTTGTCACAGTGAGGTGTGTCTGTGTGTATGTGCAGGTACAGGCTGCGCATTGAGTCACAGTGTGTGGTGTGTGTGTGTGTGTGATGTTATATGCTGTGCACTAGGACACAGTGAGCCGTGTGTGTGTGCTGGTATAATCTGAGCATTGAGTCACAGTGTGGTGTGCTGGTATGGACTGTGCATTGAATCCCAGCCCTGTGTTAGTGTTTGTGTATTTGGTGCTGTAGAGTCTGCATGAGTCAGAGTAAGGTGTGTGTGTGTGCTGCTATAGGCTGAGAATTGAGTCACACCTAGGTGAGTGTATGTGTATGTGTATACTGATATGGGATTTGCATTGAATTACTGAGCAGTGTGTGTGTGTGTGTGTGTGTGTGCGCACTGCAATAGGCTGTGCACTGAGCCACATTAAGGGGTGTTTCTCTGTGTCTGTGTGCAGGTATAGGCTATGCATTGACTCACATTGAGCCTTGTGTTTGTATGTGCTAGTATACACTGTTCATTGAGTCTCAGTGAGCCATGGTTGTGTGTGTCTCTTTACTTGTATGGGCTTGGCATTGAGTCACAGTGAGGTGTGTGTGTGTGTCTGTGTGTCTGTGTGGTGGTATAAACTGCATTGAGTCACACGGCGGTGTGTGTGAGAGTGTGTGTGTGTGCACATACAGGCTGGTATTGAATCACAGTGATCCGTGTGTGTGCGTGTGTGTGCTGGAATAGGCAGAGCATTGAGTCTCAGGTGTGTGTATGTGTGTGTGTATGCTGGTATGGTCTCTGCATTGATTCACTAAGGTGTGTTGTGTGTGTATGTACATGGAGCTGAAGACTGTACACTGATTCACAGTGAGCTGTGTGTGTATGTGTGTGTGTGTGTGGTGGTATGGGCTTTGCATAGAGCCACTGAGGTGTGTGTCTGTGTGTGTATACCTGGAACTACAGACTGTGCACTGATTCACAATGAGCCACGTGTGAATGTGTGTATGTGATAGTATAGGGTGTGCATGGAGTCACAATGAGCCGTGCATATGTGTCTTTGCATGGGTGTTGTGGTATAGGCTGTGCATTGTGTCACAGTGACTGTGCGTGTGTGTGTGTGTGTATGTGATGGTATAGGACGTGCATTGAATCAGAGAGAGCCATGCATGTGTCTATGTGTGTGTGTGCTGGCATAGGCATTACATTGAGTCACAGTGAGCCATGTGTTTGTATGCTGGTTTAGACTCTGCATTGAGTCACAGCAAGACTTGTGTGTGTGCCAGTACAGGCTGTGCATTGAGTCAGTGAGTCATATATGTGTGTGTGTGTGTGTGTGCTGGTATAGACTCTGTATTGAGTCACTGTGAGCTGTGTGTGTATGTGTGTGCTCATATAGGCTGTGCATTGAGTCACAGTGAGGTGTTTGTGTGTGTGTGTGCTGGTACAGGAAGCGTTTTCAGTCACAGTCAGGTGTGTGTGTGTGCGCTTGTGAGTTTGTGTGCCGGTATGGGCTTTATTGACACATGGTTGTGTGTGTGAGTGTGTGGTGATACAGACTGCATTGGGTCACAGCAAGCTGTGTGTGTGTGTGCTTGTATAGGCGGTTGATTGAGTACCAGTGAGCCATGTGTGAGTGCGTGTTGGTATGTGTGTGTGTTCTGGTATAGGCTGTGCATAGAGTCACAGTGAGGTCTGCATCTGTGCATGTGTGTGTGTGTGTGTGTTCTGGTATAGGCTGAGCTTTGAGTCCCTCTGAGGTGTGTGTGCATGTGCTGGTAAAATTGTGCCTTGATTCACTGTGCCATGTGAGTGTGTGTGCACGCTGGTATAGGTTGTGCATTGAGTCAGAGTGAGAGGTGTGTGTGTCTGTGTGTTCTGGTATAGGCTGACAATTGAGGCAAACTGAGGTGTGTGTGCACATGTATGTGTGTGTGTGCTGGTACAGCCTGCACATTGAGTCATATTGAGTTGTTTGTGAGTGTATGTGCAGGTAGAGGCAACACATTGAGTCACAGTGAGGTGTATGTGTGTGATGTTATGTGCTATGCACTGATTCATGGGGAGGTTTGTGTGTGTGTGTGTGTGCATTTTCTGGTATAGAATTTGCATTGAATCACACTGAGCTGAGTTTTTGAGTGTCAGTATATGTGCGTGTGTGGAGGTATGGGCTGTGGATTGACTCACAGTTTGACGTATGTGCTTCTCTGTGTGTGTATGTCTGCTAGCATATCCTGTGCACTGAGTCACAGGGAGCCGTGTGTGTGTGTGTGTGTGTGTGTCCTGGTATAGAGTGTGCATTGATTCACAGTCAGCCATGTGTGTGTGTGTGTGAGTGCACTGGTATAGGATGTGCAGTGAGTCACAGTGAGGGGTGTTTGTTTCATTGTGTGTGTGCTTTCACAGGCTTAGAGGCACAATGAGATGTGGGTATGAGTGTGTCTGTGTGTGTGTGTGCTGCCATACACTGTGCCTTGAGTCACAGTGAGCTGTGTTGTGTGTTTGGTGCTGGTATGGAGTGGGCACTGACTCACAGTGAGCCATGTGTGTGTGCTTGTATAGGTGATTGAGTCACCGTGAGACATGTGTGAGTGCATGTTAGTATGTGTGTGTTCACATATAGGCTGTGCATTGATTCACAATAAGGTGTGTATGAGTGCGTGTGTGGGCTATTACAGATTGTGCATTGAGTCACAGTGTCGTGTGAGTGTGTGCAGGCTGGTATAGACTGTGCATTGTGTCACAGTGAGGGATGTGTGTGTCTGTGTGTTCTCATATAGGCTGACCATTTAGTCAGACTTTGGTGTGTGTGTGTGTGTGCTGGTATAGGCTGCATATCGCATCACAGTGATGTGTGTGTGTGTTTATGTGCAGGTACAGGCTGTGCATTGAGTCACAGCGAGGTGTATGTGTGTGTGTGTGTGTGTGTGATGTCATACGCTGTGCACTGAGTCACAGTGAGCCGTGTGGTTGTGCTGGTATAAACTGAGCATTGACTCACACAGGTATCGTGTGTGTGTATGTGCTGGTGTGGATTGTACATTGAGTCACAACCATGTGTGAGTTTTTGTATGTGTGTGTGCTGGTACAGGCTGTGCATTCAGTCACAGTGAGGTGTGTGTGTGTGTGTGTGGAATGTTATATGCTATGCACTGAGTCACAGGGAGGTGAGTGTTTGTGTGAGTGCACGTGGTGGTATATGCTTTGCATTGAGTCACACTAAGCTGTGTGTGAGTGTTTGTATGTGTGTGTGTGTGGAGGTACAGGCTGTGTGTTGATTCACAGTGAGCCATGTGTGTTTCTTTGTGTGTGTAACTCTGCTAGCATACACTGTGCACTGAGTAACAGGGAGCTGTGTGTTTGTCTATGTATGTTTTGACATACTGTAAGCATTGAGTCAAACTGAGGTGTGTTTTGTGTGTCTGTATGCACTGGCATGGAATGTGCATGGAATCACATGGAGCTGTGCGTGTGTCTGTGTGTATTTGGTGGTGTAGAGACTGTATTGTGTCACAGTAAGCTGTGTGTGTATATGTGTGTGTGCTGGTATAGCCTGTGCATTGAGTCACAGTGAACTGTGTGTGTGTGTTTGCTGGGGTAGGCTGTGCTTTGATTCAAGGTGAGCTGTGAGTGTGTGTGCAGTGCTGGTATGGACTGTGCACTGAGTCACAGAGAACGGTGTGTGTGTCTATGTGTGTTTTGGTATAAAGTGAGCATTGAATCACACTGAGTTGTGTGCTGTGTGTTTTTGTGCACTGGTATGGAGTCTGCATGGAATCACAGTGAGCTGTGCATGTGTGTGTGTATTTGGTTGTGTAGAGTCTGTATTGCATCACAATAAGCTGTGTGTGTGTGTGATGGTACAGGATGTGCACTGTGTCATAGAGAGCAGTGTGTGTGTGTCTCTGCTGGTATAGGCTGTGCATTGACTCACAGGGAGCCTTGTGTGTGTGCAAGTACAGTCTGAGCATTGAGTTACAGTGAGATATGTTGCTTGTGTTTGTGCTGGTAAGAACTGTACATTATGTCAGAATGAGCCATGCATGTGTGTGTGTGTCTGTGTGTGCGTGTGTGTGCTGGTAGAGGTTGAGCACTGAATCACAGTTAGGTATGTGTCTGTGAGTGTATGCGTTTGCATTGAGCCACTGAGGTGTATGTGTGTGTTTGTGTGTGTGTGTGTGTGGTGCTACAAACGTCATTGAGTCACAGTGAGCCTTGTGTGTGTCTGTGTGATAATATAGGCTGTGGATTGAGTCACAGTGAGTTATGTGTGTCTGTGTGCTGCTGTAGACTGCGCATTGTGTGAAAATGAGTTGTTTGTGTGTAAATGTGCTCGTATAGACTGTGCCTTGAATCACAGTGAGCATATCTGTGTGTGTGTGCACTAGTTTGTGTGGAGCATTTAATCAGTTATGTGTGTGTGTGTGTGTGCTCGTATGGTCTTTGCATTGAGTAACTGAGGTGTATGTGTGTGTGTGGTGATACAGACTGTGCATTGAGTCACAGTGAGCCATGTGTGTGTGTCTATGAGAGGGTGTGTGTTGGTGGGCTTTCATTGATTCAATGGGGTGTGTGTGTCTGTTGTGCGAAAGACTGCATTGAGTCACAGTGAGTCATGTGTGTATGTGCTGGTATAGGCGATTGATTGAGTCACGGTGAGCCATGTGTGTGTGCACGTTGGTATGTGTGTGTGTTCTTCTATAGGCTGTGCATTGAGTCACAGTGAATCCTGTATCTGTGCAGGTGTGTATGTGTGTGTGCTGGTATAGGCTGTGCTTTGAAACACACTGAGGTGTGTGTGTATGCTTGTATGTTTTGGTATACATTGTACATTGAGTCAGAGTGCTGTGTGTTTGTGTGCACGCTGGTATAGTCTGTGCATTGAGTCACAGTGATGTGTGTGTGTGTCTGCGTGTTCTGGTATAGGCTGACCATTATGTCACATTGAGGTGTGTGTGTCTGTGTGTGTGTGCTGGTATAGGCTGCACATTTTGTCACAGTGAGGTGTGTGTGTGTGTATGTGCAGGTACAGGCTGCGCATTGAGTCACAGTGTGTGGTGTGTGTGTGTGTGATGTTATATGCTGTGCACTAGGACACAGTGAGCCGTGTGTGTGTGCTGGTATAATCTGAGCATTGAGTCACAGTGTGGTGTGCTGGTATGGACTGTGCATTGAATCCCAGCCCTGTGTTAGTGTTTGTGTATTTGGTGCTGTAGAGTCTGCATGAGTCAGAGTAAGGTGTGTGTGTGTGCTGCTATAGGCTGAGAATTGAGTCACACCTAGGTGAGTGTATGTGTATGTGTATACTGATATGGGATTTGCATTGAATTACTGAGCAGTGTGTGTGTGTGTGTGTGTGTGTGTGTGCACTTCAATAGGCTGTGCACTGAGCCACATTAAGGGGTGTTTCTCTGTGTCTGTGTGCAGGTATAGGCTATGCATTGACTCACATTGAGCCTTGTGTTTGTATGTGCTAGTATACACTGTTCATTGAGTCTCAGTGAGCCATGGTTGTGTGTGTCTGTTTACTTGTATGGGCTTGGCATTGAGTCACAGTGAGGTGTGTGTGTGTGTCTGTGTGTCTGTGTGGTGGTATAAACTGCATTGAGTCACACGGCGGTGTGTGTGAGAGTGTGTGTGTGTGCACATACAGGCTGGTATTGAATCACAGTGATCCGTGTGTGTGCGTGTGTGTGCTGGAATAGGCAGAGCATTGAGTCTCAGGTGTGTGTATGTGTGTGTGTATGCTGGTATGGTCTCTGCATTGATTCACTAAGGTGTGTTGTGTGTGTATGTTCATGGAGCTGAAGACTGTACACTGATTCACAGTGAGCTGTGTGTGTATGTGTGTGTGTGTGTGGTGGTATGGGCTTTGCATAGAGCCACTGAGGTGTGTGTCTGTGTGTGTATACCTGGAACTACAGACTGTGCACTGATTCACAATGAGCCACGTGTGAATGTGTGTATGTGATAGTATAGGGTGTGCATGGAGTCACAATGAGCCGTGCATATGTGTCTTTGCATGGGTGTTGTGGTATAGGCTGTGCATTGTGTCACAGTGACTTTGCGTGTGTGTGTGTGTGTATGTGATGGTATAGGACGTGCATTGAATCAGAGAGAGCCATGCATGTGTCTATGTGTGTGTGTGCTGGCATAGGAATTACATTGAGTCACAGTGAGCCATGTGTTTGTATGCTGGTTTAGACTCTGCATTGAGTCACAGCAAGACTTGTGTGTGTGCCAGTACAGGCTGTGCATTGAGTCAGTGAGTCATATATGTGTGTGTGTGTGTGTGTGTGTGCTGGTATAGACTCTGTATTGAGTCACTGTGAGCTGTGTGTGTATGTGTGTGCTCATATAGGCTGTGCATTGAGTCACAGTGAGGTGTTTGTGTGTGTGTGTGCTGGTACAGGAAGCGTTTTCAGTCACAGTCAGGTGTGTGTGTGTGCGCTTGTGAGTTTGTGTGCCGGTATGGGCTTTATTGACACATGGTTGTGTGTGTGAGTGTGTGGTGATACAGACTGCATTGGGTCACAGCAAGCTGTGTGTGTGTGTGCTTGTATAGGCGGTTGATTGAGTACCAGTGAGCCATGTGTGAGTGCGTGTTGGTATGTGTGTGTGTTCTGGTATAGGCTGTGCATAGAGTCACAGTGAGGTCTGCATCTGTGCATGTGTGTGTGTGTGTGTGTTCTGGTATAGGCTGAGCTTTGAGTCCCTCTGAGGTGTGTGTGCATGTGCTGGTAAAATTGTGCCTTGATTCACTGTGCCATGTGAGTGTGTGTGCACGCTGGTATAGGTTGTGCATTGAGTCAGAGTGAGAGGTGTGTGTGTCTGTGTGTTCTGGTATAGGCTGACAATTGAGGCAAACTGAGGTGTGTGTGCACATGTATGTGTGTGTGTGCTGGTACAGCCTGCACATTGAGTCATATTGAGTTGTTTGTGAGTGTATGTGCAGGTAGAGGCAACACATTGAGTCACAGTGAGGTGTATGTGTGTGATGTTATGTGCTATGCACTGATTCATGGGGAGGTTTGTGTGTGTGTGTATGTGCATTTTCTGGTATAGAATTTGCATTGAATCACACTGAGCTGAGTTTTTGAGTGTCAGTATATGTGCGTGTGTGGAGGTATGGGCTGTGGATTGACTCACAGTTTGACGTATGTGCTTCTCTGTGTGTGTATGTCTGCTAGCATATCCTGTGCACTGAGTCACAGGGAGCCGTGTGTGTGTGTGTGTGTGTGTCCTGGTATAGAGTGTGCATTGATTCACAGTCAGCCATGTGTGTGTGTGTGTGAGTGCACTGGTATAGGATGTGCAGTGAGTCACAGTGAGGGGTGTTTGTTTCATTGTGTGTGTGCTTTCACAGGCTTAGAGGCACAATGAGATGTGGGTATGAGTGTGTCTGTGTGTGTGTGTGCTGCCATACACTGTGCCTTGAGTCACAGTGAGCTGTGTTGTGTGTTTGGTGCTGGTATGGAGTGGGCACTGACTCACAGTGAGCCATGTGTGTGTGCTTGTATAGGTGATTGAGTCACCGTGAGACATGTGTGAGTGCATGTTAGTATGTGTGTGTTCACATATAGGCTGTGCATTGATTCACAATAAGGTGTGTATGAGTGCGTGTGTGGGCTATTACAGATTGTGCATTGAGTCACAGTGTCGTGTGAGTGTGTGCAGGCTGGTATAGACTGTGCATTGTGTCACAGTGAGGGATGTGTGTGTCTGTGTGTTCTCATATAGGCTGACCATTTAGTCAGACTTTGGTGTGTGTGTGTGTGTGCTGGTATAGGCTGCATATCGCATCACAGTGATGTGTGTGTGTGTTTATGTGCAGGTACAGGCTGTGCATTGAGTCACAGCGAGGTGTATGTGTGTGTGTGTGTGTGTGTGATGTCATACGCTGTGCACTGAGTCACAGTGAGCCGTGTGGTTGTGCTGGTATAAACTGAGCATTGACTCACACAGGTATCGTGTGTGTGTATGTGCTGGTGTGGATTGTACATTGAGTCACAACCATGTGTGAGTTTTTGTATGTGTGTGTGCTGGTACAGGCTGTGCATTCAGTCACAGTGAGGTGTGTGTGTGTGTGTGTGGAATGTTATATGCTATGCACTGAGTCACAGGGAGGTGAGTGTTTGTGTGAGTGCACGTGGTGGTATATGCTTTGCATTGAGTCACACTAAGCTGTGTGTGAGTGTTTGTATGTGTGTGTGTGTGGAGGTACAGGCTGTGTGTTGATTCACAGTGAGCCATGTGTGTTTCTTTGTGTGTGTAACTCTGCTAGCATACACTGTGCACTGAGTAACAGGGAGCTGTGTGTTTGTCTATGTATGTTTTGACATACTGTAAGCATTGAGTCAAACTGAGGTGTGTTTTGTGTGTCTGTATGCACTGGCATGGAATGTGCATGGAATCACATGGAGCTGTGCGTGTGTCTGTGTGTATTTGGTGGTGTAGAGACTGTATTGTGTCACAGTAAGCTGTGTGTGTATATGTGTGTGTGCTGGTATAGCCTGTGCATTGAGTCACAGTGAACTGTGTGTGTGTGTTTGCTGGGGTAGGCTGTGCTTTGATTCAAGGTGAGCTGTGAGTGTGTGTGCAGTGCTGGTATGGACTGTGCACTGAGTCACAGAGAACGGTGTGTGTGTCTATGTGTGTTTTGGTATAAAGTGAGCATTGAATCACACTGAGTTGTGTGCTGTGTGTTTTTGTGCACTGGTATGGAGTCTGCATGGAATCACAGTGAGCTGTGCATGTGTGTGTGTATTTGGTTGTGTAGAGTCTGTATTGCATCACAATAAGCTGTGTGTGTGTGATGGTACAGGATGTGCACTGTGTCATAGAGAGCAGTGTGTGTGTGTCTCTGCTGGTATAGGCTGTGCATTGACTCACAGGGAGCCTTGTGTGTGTGCAAGTACAGTCTGAGCATTGAGTTACAGTGAGATATGTTGCTTGTGTTTGTGCTGGTAAGAACTGTACATTATGTCAGAATGAGCCATGCATGTGTGTGTGTGTCTGTGTGTGCGTGTGTGTGCTGGTAGAGGTTGAGCACTGAATCACAGTTAGGTATGTGTCTGTGAGTGTATGCGTTTGCATTGAGCCACTGAGGTGTATGTGTGTGTTTGTGTGTGTGTGTGTGTGGTGCTACAAACGTCATTGAGTCACAGTGAGCCTTGTGTGTGTCTGTGTGATAATATAGGCTGTGGATTGAGTCACAGTGAGTTATGTGTGTCTGTGTGCTGCTGTAGACTGCGCATTGTGTGAAAATGAGTTGTTTGTGTGTAAATGTGCTCGTATAGACTGTGCCTTGAATCACAGTGAGCATATCTGTGCGTGTGTGCACTAGTTTGTGTGGAGCATTTAATCAGTTATGTGTGTGTGTGTGTGTGCTCGTATGGTCTTTGCATTGAGTAACTGAGGTGTATGTGTGTGTGTGGTGATACAGACTGTGCATTGAGTCACAGTGAGCCATGTGTGTGTGTCTATGAGAGGGTGTGTGTTGGTGGGCTTTCATTGATTCAATGGGGTGTGTGTGTCTGTTGTGCGAAAGACTGCATTGAGTCACAGTGAGTCATGTGTGTATGTGCTGGTATAGGCGATTGATTGAGTCACGGTGAGCCATGTGTGTGTGCACGTTGGTATGTGTGTGTGTTCTTCTATAGGCTGTGCATTGAGTCACAGTGAATCCTGTATCTGTGCAGGTGTGTATGTGTGTGTGCTGGTATAGGCTGTGCTTTGAAACACACTGAGGTGTGTGTGTATGCTTGTATGTTTTGGTATACATTGTACATTGAGTCAGAGTGCTGTGTGTTTGTGTGCACGCTGGTATAGTCTGTGCATTGAGTCACAGTGATGTGTGTGTGTGTCTGCGTGTTCTGGTATAGGCTGACCATTATGTCACATTGAGGTGTGTGTGTCTGTGTGTGTGTGCTGGTATAGGCTGCACATTTTGTCACAGTGAGGTGTGTGTGTGTGTATGTGCAGGTACAGGCTGCGCATTGAGTCACAGTGTGTGGTGTGTGTGTGTGTGTGATGTTATATGCTGTGCACTAGGACACAGTGAGCTGTGTGTGTGTGCTGGTATAATCTGAGCATTGAGTCACAGTGTGGTGTGGTGTGTGTGCCTTTGCTGGTATGGACTGTGCATTGAATCCCAGCCCTGTGTTAGTGTTTGTGTATTTGGTGCTGTAGAGTCTGCATGAGTCAGAGTAAGGTGTGTGTGTGTGTTGCTATAGGCTGAGAATTGAGTCACACCTAGGTGAGTGTATATGTATGTGTATATTGATATGGGATTTGCATTGAATTACTGAGCAGTGTGTGTGTGTGTGTGTGTGTGCACTTCAATAGGCTGTGCACTGAGCCACATTAAGGGGTGTTTCTGTGTGTGTTTGTGTGCAGGTATAGGCTATGCATTGACTCACATTGAGCCTTGTGTTTGTATGTGCTAGTATACACTGTTCATTGAGTCTCAGTGAGCCATGGTTGTGTGTGTCTGTTTACTTGTATGGGCTTGGCATTGAGTCACAGTGAGGTGTGTGTGTGTGTCTGTGTGTCAGTGTGGTGGTATAAACTGCGTTGAGTCACACGGCGGTGTGTGTGAGAGTGTGTGTGTGTGCACATACAGGCTGGTATTGAATCACAGTGATCCGTGTGTGTGCGTGTGTGTGCTGGAATAGGCAGAACATTGAGTCTCAGGTGTGTGTATGTGTGTGTGTATGCTGGTTTGGTCTCTGCATTGATTCACTAAGGTGTGTTGTGTGTGTATGTACATGGAGCTGAAGACTGTACACTGATTCACAGTGAGCTGTGTGTGTATGTGTGTGTGTGTGATGGTATGGGCTTTGTATAGAGCCACTGAGGTGTGTGTCTGTGTGTGTATACCTGGAACTACAGACTGTGCACTGATTCACAATGAGCCACGTGTGAATGTGTGTATGTGATAGTATAGGGTGTGCATGGAGTCACAATGAGCCGTGCATATGTGTCTTTGCATGGGTGTTGTGGTATAGGCTGTGCATTTTGTCACAGTGACTGTACGTGTGTGTGTGTGTGTATGTGATGGTATAGGACGTGCATTGAATCAGAGAGAGCCATGCATGTGTCTATGTGTGTGTGTGCTGGCATAGGCATTACATTGAGTCACAGTGAGCCATGTGTTTGTATGCTGGTTTAGACTCTGCATTGAGTCACAGCAAGACTTGTGTGTGTGCCAGTACAGGCTGTGCATTGAGTCAGTGAGTCATATATGTGTGTGTGTGTGTGTGTGTGTGTGCTGGTATAGACTCTGTATTGAGTCACTGTGAGCTGTGTGTGTATGTGTGTGCTGATAATAGCTGTGCATTGATTCACAGTGAGGTGTTTGTGTGTGTGTGTGCTGGTACAGGAAGCGTTTTCAGTCACCGTCAGGTGTGTGTGTGTGTGTGCATGTGAGTTTGTGTGCTGGTATGGGCTTTATTGACACATGGTTGTGTGTGTGAGTGTGTGGTGATACAGACTGCATTGGGTCACAGCAAGCTGTGTGTGTGTGTGCTTGTATAGGCGGTTGATTGAGTACCAGTGAGCCATGTGTGAGTGCGTGTTGGTATGTGTGTGTGTTCTGGTATAGGCTGTGCATAGAGTCGCAGTGAGGTCTGCATCTGTGCATGTGTGTGTGTGTGTGTGTTCTGGTATAGGCTGAGCTTTGAGTCCCTCTGAGGTGTGTGTGCATGTGCTGGTAAAATTGTGCCTTGATTCACTGTGCCATGTGAGTGTGTGTGCACGCTGGTATAGGTTGTGCATTGAGTCAGAGTGAGAGGTGTGTGTGTCTGTGTGTTCTGGTATAGGCTGACAATTGAGGCAAACTGAGGTGTGTGTGCACATGTATGTGTGTGTGTGCTGGTACAGCCTGCACATTGAGTCATATTGAGTTGTTTGTGAGTGTATGTGCAGGTAGAGGCAACACATTGAGTCACAGTGAGGTGTATGTGTGTGATGTTATGTGCTATGCACTGATTCATGGGGAGGTTTGTGTGTGTGTGTGTGTGCATTTTCTGGTATAGGATTTGCATTGAATCAAACTGAGCTGTGTTTTTGAGTGTCAGTATATGTGCGTGTGTGGAGGTATGGGCTGTGGATTGACTCACAGTTTGACGTATGTGCTTCTCTGTGTGTGTATGTCTGCTAGCATATCCTGTGCACTGAGTCACAGGGAGCCGTGTGTGTGTGTGTGTGTGTGTGTCCTGGTATAGAGTGTGCATTGATTCACAGTCAGCCATGTGTGTGTGTGTGTGTGAGTGCACTGGTATAGGATGTGCAGTGAGTCACAGTGAGGGGTGTTTGTTTCATTGTGTGTGTGCTTTCACAGGCTTAGAGGCACAATGAGATGTGGGTATGAGTGTGTCTGCGTGTGTGTGTGCTGCCATACACTGTGCCTTGAGTCACAGTGAGCTGTGTTGTGTGTTTGGTGCTGGTATGGAGTGGGCACTGACTCACAGTGAGCCATGTGTGTGTGCTTGTATAGGCGATTGAGTCACCGTGAGACATGTGTGAGTGCATGTTAGTATGTGTGTGTTCACATATAGGCTGTGCATTGATTCACAATAAGGTGTGTATGTGTGCGTGTGTGGGCTATTACAGATTGTGCATTGAGTCACAGTGTCGTGTGAGTGTGTGCAGGCTGGTATAGACTGTGCATTGTGTCACAGTGAGGGATGTGTGTGTCTGTGTGTTCTCATATAGGCTGACCGTTTAGTCAGACTTTGGTGTGTGTGTGTGTGTGCTGGTATAGGCTGCATATCGCATCACAGTGATGTGTGTGTGTGTTTATGCGCAGGTACAGGCTGTGCATTGAGTCACAGCGAGGTGTATGTGTGTGTGTGTGTGTGTGTGATGTCATACGCTATGCACTGAGTCACAGTGAGCCGTGTGGTTGTGCTGGTATAAACTGAGCATTGACTCACACAGGTATCGTGTGTGTGTATGTGCTGGTGTGGATTGTACATTGAGTCACAACCATCTGTGAGTTTTTGTATGTGTGTGTGCTGGTACAGGCTGTGCATTCAGTCACAGTGAGGTGTGTGTGTGTGTGTGGAATGTTATATGCTATGCACTGAGTCACAGGGAGGTGAGTGTTTGTGTGAGTGCACGTGGTGGTATATGCTTTGCATTGAGTCACACTAAGCTGTGTGTGAGTGTTTGTATGTGTGTGTGTGGAGGTACAGGCTGTGTGTTGATTCACAGTGAGCCATGTGTGTTTCTTTGTGTGTGTAACTCTGCTAGCATACACTGTGCACTGAGTAACAGGGAGCTGTGTGTTTGTCTATGTATGTTTTGACATACTGTAAGCATTGAGTCAAACTGAGGTGTGTTTTGTGTGTCTGTATGCACTGGCATGGAATGTGCATGGAATCACATGGAGCTGTGCGTGTGTCTGTGTGTATTTGGTGGTGTAGAGACTGTATTGTGTCGCAGTAAGCTGTGTGTGTATATGTGTGTGTGCTGGTATAGCCTGTGCATTGAGTCACAGTGAACTGTGTGTGTGTGTTTGCTGGGGTAGGCTGTGCTTTGATTCAAGGTGAGCTGTGAGTGTGTGTGCAGTGCTGGTATGGACTGTGCACTGAGTCACAGAGAACGGTGTGTGTGTCTATGTGTGTTTTGGTATAAAGTGAGCATTGAATCACACTGAGTTGTGTGCTGTGTGTTTTTGTGCACTGGTATGGAGTCTGCATGGAATCACAGTGAGCTGTGCATGTGTGTGTGTATTTGGTTGTGTAGAGTCTGTATTGCATCACAATAAGCTGTGTGTGTGTGTGATGGTACAGGATGTGCACTGTGTCATAGAGAGCAGTGTGTGTGTGTCTCTGCTGGTATAGGCTGTGCATTGACTCACAGGGAGCCTTGTGTGTGTGCAAGTACAGTCTGAGCATTGAGTTACAGTGAGATATGTTGCTTGTGTTTGTGCTGGTAAGAACTGTACATTATGTCAGAATGAGCCATGCATGTGTGTGTGTGTCTGTGTGTGCGTGTGTGTGCTGGTAGAGGTTGAGCACTGAATCACAGTTAGGTATGTGTCTGTGAGTGTATGCGTTTGCATTGAGCCACTGAGGTGTATGTGTGTGTTTGTGTGTGTGTGTGTGTGGTGCTACAAACGTCATTGAGTCACAGTGAGCCTTGTGTGTGTCTGTGTGATAATATAGGCTGTGGATTGAGTCACAGTGAGTTATGTGTGTCTGTGTGCTGCTGTAGACTGCGCATTGTGTGAAAATGAGTTGTTTGTGTGTAAATGTGCTCGTATAGACTGTGCCTTGAATCACAGTGAGCATATCTGTGTGTGTGTGAACTAGTTTGTGTGGAGCATTTAATCAGTTATGTGTGTGTGTGTGTGCTCGTATGGTCTTTGCATTGAGTAACTGAGGTGTATGTGTGTGTGTGGTGATACAGACTGTGCATTGAGTCACAGTGAGCCATGTGTGTGTGTCTATGAGAGGGTGTGTGTTGGTGGGCTTTCATTGATTCAATGGGGTGTGTATGTCTGTTGTGCGAAAGACTGCATTGAGTCACAGTGAGTCATGTGTGTATGTGCTGGTATAGGCGATTGATTGAGTCACGGTGAGCCATGTGTGTGTGCACGTTGGTATGTGTGTGTGTTCTTCTATAGGCTGTGCATTGAGTCACAGTGAATCCTGTATCTGTGCAGGTGTGTATGTGTGTGTGCTGGTATAGGCTGTGCTTTGAAACACACTGAGGTGTGTGTGTATGCTTGTATGTTTTGGTATACATTGTACATTGAGTCAGAGTGCTGTGTGTTTGTGTGCACGCTGGTATAGTCTGTGCATTGAGTCACAGTGATGTGTGTGTGTGTCTGCGTGTTCTGGTATAGGCTGACCATTATGTCACATTGAGGTGTGTGTGTCTGTGTGTGTGTGCTGGTATAGGCTGCACATTTTGTCACAGTGAGGTGTGTGTGTGTGTATGTGCAGGTACAGGCTGCGCATTGAGTCACAGTGTGTGGTGTGTGTGTGTGTGTGATGTTATATGCTGTGCACTAGGACACAGTGAGCCGTGTGTGTGTGCTGGTATAATCTGAGCATTGAGTCACAGTGTGGTGTGGTGTGTGTGCCTTTGCTGGTATGGACTGTGCATTGAATCCCAGCCCTGTGTTAGTGTTTGTGTATTTGGTGCTGTAGAGTCTGCATGAGTCAGAGTAAGGTGTGTGTGTGTGTTGCTATAGGCTGAGAATTGAGTCACACCTAGGTGAGTGTATATGTATGTGTATACTGATATGGGATTTGCATTGAATTACTGAGCAGTGTGTGTGTGTGTGTGTGTGTGCACTTCAATAGGCTGTGCACTGAGCCACATTAAGGGGTGTTTCTGTGTGTGTGTGTGTGCAGGTATAGGCTATGCATTGACTCACATTGAGCCTTGTGTTTGTATGTGCTAGTATACACTGTTCATTGAGTCTCAGTGAGCCATGGTTGTGTGTGTCTGTTTACTTGTATGGGCTTGGCATTGAGTCACAGTGAGGTGTGTGTGTGTGTCTGTGTGTCAGTGTGGTGGTATAAACTGTGTTGAGTCACACGGCGGTGTGTGTGAGAGTGTGTGTGTGTGCACATACAGGCTGGTATTGAATCACAGTGATCCGTGTGTGTGCGTGTGTGTGCTGGAATAGGCAGAGCATTGAGTCTCAGGTGTGTGTATGTGTGTGTGTATGCTGGTTTGGTCTCTGCATTGATTCACTAAGGTGTGTTGTGTGTGTATGTACATGGAGCTGAAGACTGTACACTGATTCACAGTGAGCTGTGTGTGTATGTGTGTGTGTGTGATGGTATGGGCTTTGCATAGAGCCACTGAGGTGTGTGTCTGTGTGTGTATACCTGGAACTACAGACTGTGCACTGATTCACAATGAGCCACGTGTGAATGTGTGTATGTGATAGTATAGGGTGTGCATGGAGTCACAATGAGCCGTGCATATGTGTCTTTGCATGGGTGTTGTGGTATAGGCTGTGCATTGTGTCACAGTGACTGTACGTGTGTGTGTGTGTGTATGTGATGGTATAGGACGTGCATTGAATCAGAGAGAGCCATGCATGTGTCTATGTGTGTGTGTGCTGGCATAGGCATTACATTGAGTCACAGTGAGCCATGTGTTTGTATGCTGGTTTAGACTCTGCATTGAGTCACAACAAGACTTGTGTGTGTGCCAGTACAGGCTGTGCATTGAGTCAGTGAGTCATATATGTGTGTGTGTGTGTGTGTGTGTGTGCTGGTATAGACTGTGTATTGAGTCACTGTGAGCTGTGTGTGTATGTGTGTGCTGATAATAGCTGTGCATTGATTCACAGTGAGGTGTTTGTGTGTGTGTGTGCTGGTACAGGAAGCGTTTTCAGTCACCGTCAGGTGTGTGTGTGTGTGCATGTGAGTTTGTGTGCTGGTATGGGCTTTATTGACACATGGTTGTGTGTGTGAGTGTGTGGTGATACAGACTGCATTGGGTCACAGCAAGCTGTGTGTGTGTGTGCTTGTATAGGCGGTTGATTGAGTACCAGTGAGCCATGTGTGAGTGCGTGTTGGTATGTGTGTGTGTTCTGGTATAGGCTGTGCATAGAGTCGCAGTGAGGTCTGCATCTGTGCATGTGTGTGTGTGTGTGTGTTCTGGTATAGGCTGAGCTTTGAGTCCCTCTGAGGTGTGTGTGCATGTGCTGGTAAAATTGTGCCTTGATTCACTGTGCCATGTGAGTGTGTGTGCACGCTGGTATAGGTTGTGCATTGAGTCAGAGTGAGAGGTGTGTGTGTCTGTGTGTTCTGGTATAGGCTGACAATTGAGGCAAACTGAGGTGTGTGTGCACATGTATGTGTGTGTGTGCTGGTACAGCCTGCACATTGAGTCATATTGAGTTGTTTGTGAGTGTATGTGCAGGTAGAGGCAACACATTGAGTCACAGTGAGGTGTATGTGTGTGATGTTATGTGCTATGCACTGATTCATGGGGAGGTTTGTGTGTGTGTGTGTGTGCATTTTCTGGTATAGGATTTGCATTGAATCAAACTGAGCTGTGTTTTTGAGTGTCAGTATATGTGCGTGTGTGGAGGTATGGGCTGTGGATTGACTCACAGTTTGACGTATGTGCTTCTCTGTGTGTGTATGTCTGCTAGCATATCCTGTGCACTGAGTCACAGGGAGCCGTGTGTGTGTGTGTGTGTGTGTGTCCTGGTATAGAGTGTGCATTGATTCACAGTCAGCCATGTGTGTGTGTGTGTGTGAGTGCACTGGTATAGGATGTGCAGTGAGTCACAGTGAGGGGTGTTTGTTTCATTGTGTGTGTGCTTTCACAGGCTTAGAGGCACAATGAGATGTGGGTATGAGTGTGTCTGTGTGTGTGTGTGCTGCCATACACTGTGCCTTGAGTCACAGTGAGCTGTGTTGTGTGTTTGGTGCTGGTATGGAGTGGGCACTGACTCACAGTGAGCCATGTGTGTGTGCTTGTATAGGCGATTGAGTCACCGTGAGACATGTGTGAGTGCATGTTAGTATGTGTGTGTTCACATATAGGCTGTGCATTGATTCACAATAAGGTGTGTATGTGTGCGTGTGTGGGCTATTACAGATTGTGCATTGAGTCACAGTGTCGTGTGAGTGTGTGCAGGCTGGTATAGACTGTGCATTGTGTCACAGTGAGGGATGTGTGTGTCTGTGTGTTCTCATATAGGCTGACCATTTAGTCAGACTTTGGTGTGTGTGTGTGTGTGCTGGTATAGGCTGCATATCGCATCACAGTGATGTGTGTGTGTGTTTATGTGCAGGTACAGGCTGTGCATTGAGTCACAGCGAGGTGTATGTGTGTGTGTGTGTGTGATGTCATACGCTGTGCACTGAGTCACAGTGAGCCGTGTGGTTGTGCTGGTATAAACTGAGCATTGACTCACACAGGTGTCGTGTGTGTGTATGTGCTGGTGTGGATTGTACATTGAGTCACAACCATGTGTGAGTTTTTGTATGTGTGTGTGCTGGTACAGGCTGTGCATTCAGTCACAGTGAGGTGTGTGTGTGTGGAATGTTATATGCTATGCACTGAGTCACAGGGAGGTGAGTGTTTGTGTGAGTGCACGTGGTGGTATATGCTTTGCATTGAGTCACACTAAGCTGTGTGTGAGTGTTTGTATGTGTGTGTGTGTGGAGGTACAGGCTGTGTGTTGATTCACAGTGAGCCATGTGTGTTTCTTTGTGTGTGTAACTCTGCTAGCATACACTGTGCACTGAGTAACAGGGAGCCGTGTGTTTGTCTATGTATGTTTTGACATACTGTGAGCATTGAGTCAAACTGAGGTGTGTTTTGTGTGTCTGTATGCACTGGCATGGAATGTGCATGGAATCACATGGAGCTGTGCGTGTGTCTGTGTGTATTTGGTGGTGTAGAGACTGTATTGTGTCGCAGTAAGCTGTGTGTGTATATGTGTGTGTGCTGGTATAGCCTGTGCATTGAGTCACAGTGAACTGTGTGTGTGTGTTTGCTGGGGTAGGCTGTGCTTTGATTCAAGGTGAGCTGTGAGTGTGTGTGCAGTGCTGGTATGGACTGTGCACTGAGTCACAGAGAACGGTGTGTGTGTCTATGTGTGTTTTGGTATAAAGTGAGCATTGAA
This sequence comes from Globicephala melas, assembly GCF_963455315.2. Taxonomy (NCBI): domain Eukaryota; kingdom Metazoa; phylum Chordata; class Mammalia; order Artiodactyla; family Delphinidae; genus Globicephala; species Globicephala melas. The sequence goes on from NW_027207740.1 coordinate 31,367, forward strand.
TCACACTGAGTTGTGTGCTGTGTGTTTTTGTGCACTGGTATGGAGTCTGCATGGAATCACAGTGAGCTGTGCATGTGTGTGTGTATTTGGTTGTGTAGAGTCTGTATTGCATCACAATAAGCTGTGTGTGTGTGATGGTACAGGATGTGCACTGTGTCATAGAGAGCAGTGTGTGTGTGTCTCTGCTGGTATAGGCTGTGCATTGACTCACAGGGAGCCTTGTGTGTGTGCAAGTACAGTCTGAGCATTGAGTTACAGTGAGATATGTTGCTTGTGTTTGTGCTGGTAAGAACTGTACATTATGTCAGAATGAGCCATGCATGTGTGTGTGTGTCTGTGTGTGCGTGTGTGTGCTGGTAGAGGTTGAGCACTGAATCACAGTTAGGTATGTGTCTGTGAGTGTATGCGTTTGCATTGAGCCACTGAGGTGTATGTGTGTGTTTGTGTGTGTGTGTGTGTGGTGCTACAAACGTCATTGAGTCACAGTGAGCCTTGTGTGTGTCTGTGTGATAATATAGGCTGTGGATTGAGTCACAGTGAGTTATGTGTGTCTGTGTGCTGCTGTAGACTGCGCATTGTGTGAAAATGAGTTGTTTGTGTGTAAATGTGCTCGTATAGACTGTGCCTTGAATCACAGTGAGCATATCTGTGCGTGTGTGCACTAGTTTGTGTGGAGCATTTAATCAGTTATGTGTGTGTGCTCGTATGGTCTTTGCATTGAGTAACTGAGGTGTATGTGTGTGTGTGGTGATACAGACTGTGCATTGAGTCACAATGAGCCGTGTGTGTGTCTATGAGAGGGTGTGTGTTGGTGGGCTTTCATTGATTCAATGGGGTGTGTGTGTCTGTTGTGCGAAAGACTGCATTGAGTCACAGTGAGTCATGTGTGTATGTGCTGGTATAGGCGATTGATTGAGTCACGGTGAGCCATGTGTGTGTGCACGTTGGTATGTGTGTGTGTTCTTCTATAGGCTGTGCATTGAGTCACAGTGAATCCTGTATCTGTGCAGGTGTGTATGTGTGTGTGCTGGTATAGGCTGTGCTTTGAAACACACTGAGGTGTGTGTGTATGCTTGTATGTTTTGGTATACATTGTACATTGAGTCAGAGTGCTGTGTGTTTGTGTGCACGCTGGTATAGTCTGTGCATTGAGTCACAGTGATGTGTGTGTGTCTGCGTGTTCTGGTATAGGCTGACCATTATGTCACATTGAGGTGTGTGTGTCTGTGTGTGTGTGCTGGTATAGGCTGCACATTTTGTCACAGTGAGGTGTGTGTGTGTGTATGTGCAGGTACAGGCTGCGCATTGAGTCACAGTGTGTGGTGTGTGTGTGTGTGATGTTATATGCTGTGCACTAGGACACAGTGAGCCGTGTGTGTGTGCTGGTATAATCTGAGCATTGAGTCACAGTGTGGTGTGGTGTGTGTGCCTTTGCTGGTATGGACTGTGCATTGAATCCCAGCCCTGTGTTAGTGTTTGTGTATTTGGTGCTGTAGAGTCTGCATGAGTCAGAGTAAGGTGTGTGTGTGTGTTGCTATAGGCTGAGAATTGAGTCACACCTAGGTGAGTGTATATGTATGTGTATACTGATATGGGATTTGCATTGAATTACGGAGCAGTGTGTGTGTGTGTGTGTGCACTGCAATAGGCTGTGCACTGAGCCACATTAAGGGGTGTTTCTGTGTGTGTGTGTGTGCGGGTATAGGCTATGCATTGACTCACATTGAGCCTTGTGTTTGTATGTGCTAGTATACACTGTTCATTGAGTCTCAGTGAGCCATGGTTGTGTGTGTCTGTTTACTTGTATGGGCTTGGCATTGAGTCACAGTGAGGTGTGTGTGTGTGTCTGTGTGTCTGTGTGGTGGTATAAACTGCATTGAGTCACACGGCGGTGTGTGTGAGAGTGTGTGTGTGTGCACATACAGGCTGGTATTGAATCACAGTGATCCGTGTGTGTGCGTGTGTGTGCTGGAATAGGCAGAGCATTGAGTCTCAGGTGTGTGTATGTGTGTGTGTATGCTGGTATGGTCTCTGCATTGATTCACTAAGGTGTGTTGTGTGTGTATGTACATGGAGCTGAAGACTGTACACTGATTCACAGTGAGCTGTGTGTGTATGTGTGTGTGTGTGTGATGGTATGGGTTTTGCATAGAGCCACTGAGGTGTGTGTCTGTGTGTGTATACCTGGAACTACAGACTGTGCACTGATTCACAATGAGCCACGTGTGAATGTGTGTATGTGATAGTATAGGGTGTGCATGGAGTCACAATGAGCCGTGCATATGTGTCTTTGCATGGGTGTTGTGGTATAGGCTGTGCATTGTGTCACAGTGACTGTGCGTGTGTGTGTGTGTGTGTGTGTGTATGTGATGGTATAGGACGTGCATTGAATCAGAGAGAGCCATGCATGTGTCTATGTGTGTGTGTGCTGGCATAGGCATTACATTGAGTCACAGTGAACCATGTGTTTATATTCTGGTTTAGACTCTGCATTGAGTCACAGCAAGTCTTGTGTGTGTGCCAGTACAGGCTGTGCATTGAGTCAGTGAGTAATATATGTGTGTGTTTGTGTGTGTGTGTGTGCTGGTATAGACTCTGTATTGAGTCACTGTGAGCTGTGTGTGTATGTGTGTGCTCATATAGGCTGTGCATTGAGTCACAGTGAGGTGTTTGTGTGTGTGTGTGCTGGTACAGGAAGCGTTTTCAGTCACCGTCAGGTGTGTGTGTGTGTGTGCATGTGAGTTTGTGTGCTGGTATGGGCTTTATTGACACATGGTTGTGTGTGTGAGTGTGTGGTGATACAGACTGCATTGGGTCACAGCAAGCTGTGTGTGTGTGTGCTTGTATAGGCGGTTGATTGAGTACCAGTGAGCCATGTGTGAGTGCGTGTTGGTATGTGTGTGTGTTCTGGTATAGGCTGTGCATAGAGTCGCAGTGAGGTCTGCATCTGTGCATGTGTGTGTGTGTGTGTGTTCTGGTATAGGCTGAGCTTTGAGTCCCTCTGAGGTGTGTGTGCATGTGCTGGTAAAATTGTGCCTTGATTCACTGTGCCATGTGAGTGTGTGTGCACGCTGGTATAGGTTGTGCATTGAGTCAGAGTGAGAGGTGTGTGTGTCTGTGTGTTCTGGTATAGGCTGACAATTGAGGCAAACTGAGGTGTGTGTGCACATGTATGTGTGTGTGTGCTGGTACAGCCTGCACATTGAGTCATATTGAGTTGTTTGTGAGTGTATGTGCAGGTAGAGGCAACACATTGAGTCACAGTGAGGTGTATGTGTGTGATGTTATGTGCTATGCACTGATTCATGGGGAGGTTTGTGTGTGTGTGTGTGTGCATTTTCTGGTATAGGATTTGCATTGAATCAAACTGAGCTGTGTTTTTGAGTGTCAGTATATGTGCGTGTGTGGAGGTATGGGCTGTGGATTGACTCACAGTTTGACGTATGTGCTTCTCTGTGTGTGTATGTCTGCTAGCATATCCTGTGCACTGAGTCACAGGGAGCCGTGTGTGTGTGTGTGTGTGTGTGTGTCCTGGTATAGAGTGTGCATTGATTCACAGTCAGCCATGTGTGTGTGTGTGTGTGAGTGCACTGGTATAGGATGTGCAGTGAGTCACAGTGAGGGGTGTTTGTTTCATTGTGTGTGTGCTTTCACAGGCTTAGAGGCACAATGAGATGTGGGTATGAGTGTGTCTGTGTGTGTGTGTGCTGCCATACACTGTGCCTTGAGTCACAGTGAGCTGTGTTGTGTGTTTGGTGCTGGTATGGAGTGGGCACTGACTCACAGTGAGCCATGTGTGTGTGCTTGTATAGGCGATTGAGTCACCGTGAGACATGTGTGAGTGCATGTTAGTATGTGTGTGTTCACATATAGGCTGTGCATTGATTCACAATAAGGTGTGTATGTGTGCGTGTGTGGGCTATTACAGATTGTGCATTGAGTCACAGTGTCGTGTGAGTGTGTGCAGGCTGGTATAGACTGTGCATTGTGTCACAGTGAGGGATGTGTGTGTCTGTGTGTTCTCATATAGGCTGACCATTTAGTCAGACTTTGGTGTGTGTGTGTGTGCTGGTATAGGCTGCATATCGCATCACCGTGATGTGTGTGTGTGTTTATGTGCAGGTACAGGCTGTGCATTGAGTCACAGCGAGGTGTATGTGTGTGTGTGTGTGTGATGTCATACGCTGTGCACTGAGTCACAGTGAGCCGTGTGGTTGTGCTGGTATAAACTGAGCATTGACTCACACAGGTATCGTGTGTGTGTATGTGCTGGTGTGGATTGTACATTGAGTCACAACCATGTGTGAGTTTTTGTATGTGTGTGTGCTGGTACAGGCTGTGCATTCAGTCACAGTGAGGTGTGTGTGTGTGGAATGTTATATGCTATGCACTGAGTCACAGGGAGGTGAGTGTTTGTGTGAGTGCACGTGGTGGTATATGCTTTGCATTGAGTCACACTAAGCTGTGTGTGAGTGTTTGTATGTGTGTGTGTGTGGAGGTACAGGCTGTGTGTTGATTCACAGTGAGCCATGTGTGTTTCTTTGTGTGTGTAACTCTGCTAGCATACACTGTGCACTGAGTAACAGGGAGCCGTGTGTTTGTCTATGTATGTTTTGACATACTGTGAGCATTGAGTTAAACTGAGGTGTGTTTTGTGTGTCTGTATGCACTGGCATGGAATGTGCATGGAATCACATGGAGCTGTGCGTGTGTCTGTGTGTATTTGGTGGTGTAGAGACTGTATTGTGTCACAGTAAGCTGTGTGTGTATATGTGTGTGTGCTGGTATAGCCTGTGCATTGAGTCACAGTGAACTGTGTGTGTGTGTTTGCTGGGGTAGGCTGTGCTTTGATTCAAGGTGAGCTGTGAGTGTGTGTGCAGTGCTGGTATGGACTGTGCACTGAGTCACAGAGAACGGTGTGTGTGTCTATGTGTGTTTTGGTATAAAGTGAGCATTGAATCACACTGAGTTGTGTGCTGTGTGTTTTTGTGCACTGGTATGGAGTCTGCATGGAATCACAGTGAGCTGTGCATGTGTGTGTGTATTTGGTTGTGTAGAGTCTGTATTGCATCACAATAAGCTGTGTGTGTGTGTGATGGTACAGGATGTGCACTGTGTCATAGAGAGCAGTGTGTGTGTGTCTCTGCTGGTATAGGCTGTGCATTGACTCACAGGGAGCCTTGTGTGTGTGCAACTACAGTCTGAGCATTGAGTTACAGTGAGATATGTTGCTTGTGTTTGTGCTGGTAAGAACTGTACATTATGTCAGAATGAGCCATGCATGTGTGTGTGTGTCTGTGTGTGCGTGTGTGTGCTGGTAGAGGTTGAGCACTGAATCACAGTTAGGTATGTGTCTGTGAGTGTATGCGTTTGCATTGAGCCACTGAGGTGTATGTGTGTGTTTGTGTGTGTGTGTGTGTGGTGCTACAAACGTCATTGAGTCACAGTGAGCCTTGTGTGTGTCTGTGTGATAATATAGGCTGTGGATTGAGTCACAGTGAGTTATGTGTGTCTGTGTGCTGCTGTAGACTGCGCATTGTGTGAAAATGAGTTGTTTGTGTGTAAATGTGCTCGTATAGACTGTGCCTTGAATCACAGTGAGCATATCTGTGTGTGTGTGCACTAGTTTGTGTGGAGCATTTAATCAGTTATGTGTGTGTGTGTGTGTGCTCGTATGGTCTTTGCATTGAGTAACTGAGGTGTATGTGTGTGTGTGGTGATACAGACTGTGCATTGAGTCACAGTGAGCCATGTGTGTGTGTCTATGAGAGGGTGTGTGTTGGTGGGCTTTCATTGATTCAATGGGGTGTGTGTGTCTGTTGTGCGAAAGACTGCATTGAGTCACAGTGAGTCATGTGTGTATGTGCTGGTATAGGCGATTGATTGAGTCACGGTGAGCCATGTGTGTGTGCACGTTGGTATGTGTGTGTGTTCTTCTATAGGCTGTGCATTGAGTCACAGTGAATCCTGTATCTGTGCAGGTGTGTATGTGTGTGTGCTGGTATAGGCTGTGCTTTGAAACACACTGAGGTGTGTGTGTATGCTTGTATGTTTTGGTATACATTGTACATTGAGTCAGAGTGCTGTGTGTTTGTGTGCACGCTGGTATAGTCTGTTCATTGAGTCACAGTGATGTGTGTGTGTGTCTGCGTGTTCTGGTATAGGCTGACCATTATGTCACATTGAGGTGTGTGTGTCTGTGTGTGTGTGCTGGTATAGGCTGCACATTTTGTCACAGTGAGGTGTGTGTGTGTGTATGTGCAGGTACAGGCTGCGCATTGAGTCACAGTGTGTGGTGTGTGTGTGTGTGTGATGTTATATGCTGTGCACTAGGACACAGTGAGCCGTGTGTGTGTGCTGGTATAATCTGAGCATTGAGTCACAGTGTGGTGTGCTGGTATGGACTGTGCATTGAATCCCAGCCCTGTGTTAGTGTTTGTGTATTTGGTGCTGTAGAGTCTGCATGAGTCAGAGTAAGGTGTGTGTGTGTGCTGCTATAGGCTGAGAATTGAGTCACACCTAGGTGAGTGTATGTGTATGTGTATACTGATATGGGATTTGCATTGAATTACTGAGCAGTGTGTGTGTGTGTGTGTGTGTGCACTGCAATAGGCTGTGCACTGAGCCACATTAAGGGGTGTTTCTCTGTGTCTGTGTGCAGGTATAGGCTATGCATTGACTCACATTGAGCCTTGTGTTTGTATGTGCTAGTATACACTGTTCATTGAGTCTCAGTGAGCCATGGTTGTGTGTGTCTGTTTACTTGTATGGGCTTGGCATTGAGTCACAGTGAGGTGTGTGTGTGTGTCTGTGTGTCTGTGTGGTGGTATAAACTGCATTGAGTCACACGGCGGTGTGTGTGAGAGTGTGTGTGTGTGCACATACAGGCTGGTATTGAATCACAGTGATCCGTGTGTGTGCGTGTGTGTGCTGGAATAGGCAGAGCATTGAGTCTCAGGTGTGTGTATGTGTGTGTGTATGCTGGTATGGTCTCTGCATTGATTCACTAAGGTGTGTTGTGTGTGTATGTTCATGGAGCTGAAGACTGTACACTGATTCACAGTGAGCTGTGTGTGTATGTGTGTGTGTGTGTGGTGGTATGGGCTTTGCATAGAGCCACTGAGGTGTGTGTCTGTGTGTGTATACCTGGAACTACAGACTGTGCACTGATTCACAATGAGCCACGTGTGAATGTGTGTATGTGATAGTATAGGGTGTGCATGGAGTCACAATGAGCCGTGCATATGTGTCTTTGCATGGGTGTTGTGGTATAGGCTGTGCATTGTGTCACAGTGACTTTGCGTGTGTGTGTGTGTGTATGTGATGGTATAGGACGTGCATTGAATCAGAGAGAGCCATGCATGTGTCTATGTGTGTGTGTGCTGGCATAGGAATTACATTGAGTCACAGTGAGCCATGTGTTTGTATGCTGGTTTAGACTCTGCATTGAGTCACAGCAAGACTTGTGTGTGTGCCAGTACAGGCTGTGCATTGAGTCAGTGAGTCATATATGTGTGTGTGTGTGTGTGTGTGTGTGCTGGTATAGACTCTGTATTGAGTCACTGTGAGCTGTGTGTGTATGTGTGTGCTCATATAGGCTGTGCATTGAGTCACAGTGAGGTGTTTGTGTGTGTGTGTGCTGGTACAGGAAGCGTTTTCAGTCACAGTCAGGTGTGTGTGTGTGCGCTTGTGAGTTTGTGTGCCGGTATGGGCTTTATTGACACATGGTTGTGTGTGTGAGTGTGTGGTGATACAGACTGCATTGGGTCACAGCAAGCTGTGTGTGTGTGTGCTTGTATAGGCGGTTGATTGAGTACCAGTGAGCCATGTGTGAGTGCGTGTTGGTATGTGTGTGTGTTCTGGTATAGGCTGTGCATAGAGTCACAGTGAGGTCTGCATCTGTGCATGTGTGTGTGTGTGTGTGTTCTGGTATAGGCTGAGCTTTGAGTCCCTCTGAGGTGTGTGTGCATGTGCTGGTAAAATTGTGCCTTGATTCACTGTGCCATGTGAGTGTGTGTGCACGCTGGTATAGGTTGTGCATTGAGTCAGAGTGAGAGGTGTGTGTGTCTGTGTGTTCTGGTATAGGCTGACAATTGAGGCAAACTGAGGTGTGTGTGCACATGTATGTGTGTGTGTGCTGGTACAGCCTGCACATTGAGTCATATTGAGTTGTTTGTGAGTGTATGTGCAGGTAGAGGCAACACATTGAGTCACAGTGAGGTGTATGTGTGTGATGTTATGTGCTATGCACTGATTCATGGGGAGGTTTGTGTGTGTGTGTGTGTGCATTTTCTGGTATAGAATTTGCATTGAATCACACTGAGCTGAGTTTTTGAGTGTCAGTATATGTGCGTGTGTGGAGGTATGGGCTGTGGATTGACTCACAGTTTGACGTATGTGCTTCTCTGTGTGTGTATGTCTGCTAGCATATCCTGTGCACTGAGTCACAGGGAGCCGTGTGTGTGTGTGTGTGTGTGTGTGTCCTGGTATAGAGTGTGCATTGATTCACAGTCAGCCATGTGTGTGTGTGTGTGAGTGCACTGGTATAGGATGTGCAGTGAGTCACAGTGAGGGGTGTTTGTTTCATTGTGTGTGTGCTTTCACAGGCTTAGAGGCACAATGAGATGTGGGTATGAGTGTGTCTGTGTGTGTGTGTGCTGCCATACACTGTGCCTTGAGTCACAGTGAGCTGTGTTGTGTGTTTGGTGCTGGTATGGAGTGGGCACTGACTCACAGTGAGCCATGTGTGTGTGCTTGTATAGGTGATTGAGTCACCGTGAGACATGTGTGAGTGCATGTTAGTATGTGTGTGTTCACATATAGGCTGTGCATTGATTCACAATAAGGTGTGTATGAGTGCGTGTGTGGGCTATTACAGATTGTGCATTGAGTCACAGTGTCGTGTGAGTGTGTGCAGGCTGGTATAGACTGTGCATTGTGTCACAGTGAGGGATGTGTGTGTCTGTGTGTTCTCATATAGGCTGACCATTTAGTCAGACTTTGGTGTGTGTGTGTGTGTGCTGGTATAGGCTGCATATCGCATCACAGTGATGTGTGTGTGTGTTTATGTGCAGGTACAGGCTGTGCATTGAGTCACAGCGAGGTGTATGTGTGTGTGTGTGTGTGTGTGTGATGTCATACGCTGTGCACTGAGTCACAGTGAGCCGTGTGGTTGTGCTGGTATAAACTGAGCATTGACTCACACAGGTATCGTGTGTGTGTATGTGCTGGTGTGGATTGTACATTGAGTCACAACCATGTGTGAGTTTTTGTATGTGTGTGTGCTGGTACAGGCTGTGCATTCAGTCACAGTGAGGTGTGTGTGTGTGTGTGTGGAATGTTATATGCTATGCACTGAGTCACAGGGAGGTGAGTGTTTGTGTGAGTGCACGTGGTGGTATATGCTTTGCATTGAGTCACACTAAGCTGTGTGTGAGTGTTTGTATGTGTGTGTGTGTGGAGGTACAGGCTGTGTGTTGATTCACAGTGAGCCATGTGTGTTTCTTTGTGTGTGTAACTCTGCTAGCATACACTGTGCACTGAGTAACAGGGAGCTGTGTGTTTGTCTATGTATGTTTTGACATACTGTAAGCATTGAGTCAAACTGAGGTGTGTTTTGTGTGTCTGTATGCACTGGCATGGAATGTGCATGGAATCACATGGAGCTGTGCGTGTGTCTGTGTGTATTTGGTGGTGTAGAGACTGTATTGTGTCACAGTAAGCTGTGTGTGTATATGTGTGTGTGCTGGTATAGCCTGTGCATTGAGTCACAGTGAACTGTGTGTGTGTGTTTGCTGGGGTAGGCTGTGCTTTGATTCAAGGTGAGCTGTGAGTGTGTGTGCAGTGCTGGTATGGACTGTGCACTGAGTCACAGAGAACGGTGTGTGTGTCTATGTGTGTTTTGGTATAAAGTGAGCATTGAATCACACTGAGTTGTGTGCTGTGTGTTTTTGTGCACTGGTATGGAGTCTGCATGGAATCACAGTGAGCTGTGCATGTGTGTGTGTATTTGGTTGTGTAGAGTCTGTATTGCATCACAATAAGCTGTGTGTGTGTGATGGTACAGGATGTGCACTGTGTCATAGAGAGCAGTGTGTGTGTGTCTCTGCTGGTATAGGCTGTGCATTGACTCACAGGGAGCCTTGTGTGTGTGCAAGTACAGTCTGAGCATTGAGTTACAGTGAGATATGTTGCTTGTGTTTGTGCTGGTAAGAACTGTACATTATGTCAGAATGAGCCATGCATGTGTGTGTGTGTCTGTGTGTGCGTGTGTGTGCTGGTAGAGGTTGAGCACTGAATCACAGTTAGGTATGTGTCTGTGAGTGTATGCGTTTGCATTGAGCCACTGAGGTGTATGTGTGTGTTTGTGTGTGTGTGTGTGTGTGGTGCTACAAACGTCATTGAGTCACAGTGAGCCTTGTGTGTGTCTGTGTGATAATATAGGCTGTGGATTGAGTCACAGTGAGTTATGTGTGTCTGTGTGCTGCTGTAGACTGCGCATTGTGTGAAAATGAGTTGTTTGTGTGTAAATGTGCTCGTATAGACTGTGCCTTGAATCACAGTGAGCATATCTGTGCGTGTGTGCACTAGTTTGTGTGGAGCATTTAATCAGTTATGTGTGTGTGTGTGTGTGCTCGTATGGTCTTTGCATTGAGTAACTGAGGTGTATGTGTGTGTGTGGTGATACAGACTGTGCATTGAGTCACAGTGAGCCATGTGTGTGTGTCTATGAGAGGGTGTGTGTTGGTGGGCTTTCATTGATTCAATGGGGTGTGTGTGTCTGTTGTGCGAAAGACTGCATTGAGTCACAGTGAGTCATGTGTGTATGTGCTGGTATAGGCGATTGATTGAGTCACGGTGAGCCATGTGTGTGTGCACGTTGGTATGTGTGTGTGTTCTTCTATAGGCTGTGCATTGAGTCACAGTGAATCCTGTATCTGTGCAGGTGTGTATGTGTGTGTGCTGGTATAGGCTGTGCTTTGAAACACACTGAGGTGTGTGTGTATGCTTGTATGTTTTGGTATACATTGTACATTGAGTCAGAGTGCTGTGTGTTTGTGTGCACGCTGGTATAGTCTGTGCATTGAGTCACAGTGATGTGTGTGTGTGTCTGCGTGTTCTGGTATAGGCTGACCATTATGTCACATTGAGGTGTGTGTGTCTGTGTGTGTGTGCTGGTATAGGCTGCACATTTTGTCACAGTGAGGTGTGTGTGTGCAGGTACAGGCTGCGCATTGAGTCACAGTGTGTGGTGTGTGTGTGTGTGTGTGATGTTATATGCTGTGCACTAGGACACAGTGAGCCGTGTGTGTGTGCTGGTATAATCTGAGCATTGAGTCACAGTGTGGTGTGGTGTGTGTGCCTTTGCTGGTATGGACTGTGCATTGAATCCCAGCCCTGTGTTAGTGTTTGTGTATTTGGTGCTGTAGAGTCTGCATGAGTCAGAGTAAGGTGTGTGTGTGTGTTGCTATAGGCTGAGAATTGAGTCACACCTAGGTGAGTGTATATGTATGTGTATACTGATATGGGATTTGCATTGAATTACTGAGCAGTGTGTGTGTGTGTGTGTGTGTGCACTTCAATAGGCTGTGCACTGAGCCACATTAAGGGGTGTTTCTGTGTGTGTGTGTGTGCAGGTATAGGCTATGCATTGACTCACATTGAGCCTTGTGTTTGTATGTGCTAGTATACACTGTTCATTGAGTCTCAGTGAGCCATGGTTGTGTGTGTCTGTTTACTTGTATGGGCTTGGCATTGAGTCACAGTGAGGTGTGTGTGTGTGTCTGTGTGTCAGTGTGGTGGTATAAACTGCGTTGAGTCACACGGCGGTGTGTGTGAGAGTGTGTGTGTGTGCACATACAGGCTGGTATTGAATCACAGTGATCCGTGTGTGTGCGTGTGTGTGCTGGAATAGGCAGAACATTGAGTCTCAGGTGTGTGTATGTGTGTGTGTATGCTGGTTTGGTCTCTGCATTGATTCACTAAGGTGTGTTGTGTGTGTATGTACATGGAGCTGAAGACTGTACACTGATTCACAGTGAGCTGTGTGTGTATGTGTGTGTGTGTGATGGTATGGGCTTTGCATAGAGCCACTGAGGTGTGTGTCTGTGTGTGTATACCTGGAACTACAGACTGTGCACTGATTCACAATGAGCCACGTGTGAATGTGTGTATGTGATAGTATAGGGTGTGCATGGAGTCACAATGAGCCGTGCATATGTGTCTTTGCATGGGTGTTGTGGTATAGGCTGTGCATTGTGTCACAGTGACTGTACGTGTGTGTGTGTGTATGTGATGGTATAGGACGTGCATTGAATCAGAGAGAGCCATGCATGTGTCTATGTGTGTGTGTGCTGGCATAGGCATTACATTGAGTCACAGTGAGCCATGTGTTTGTATGCTGGTTTAGACTCTGCATTGAGTCACAGCAAGACGTGTGTGTGTTCCAGTACAGGCTGTGCATTGAGTCAGTGAGTCATATATGTGTGTGTGTGTGTGTGTGTGTGCTGGTATAGACTGTGTATTGAGTCACTGTGAGCTGTGTGTGTATGTGTGTGCTGATAATAGCTGTGCATTGACTCACAGTGAGGTGTTTGTGTGTGTGTGTGCTGGTACAGGAAGCGTTTTCAGTCACCGTCAGGTGTGTGTGTGTGTGTGCATGTGAGTTTGTGTGCTGGTATGGGCTTTATTGACACATGGTTGTGTGTGTGAGTGTGTGGTGATACAGACTGCATTGGGTCACAGCAAGCTGTGTGTGTGTGTGCTTGTATAGGCGGTTGATTGAGTACCAGTGAGCCATGTGTGAGTGCGTGTTGGTATGTGTGTGTGTTCTGGTATAGGCTGTGCATAGAGTCGCAGTGAGGTCTGCATCTGTGCATGTGTGTGTGTGTGTGTGTTCTGGTATAGGCTGAGCTTTGAGTCCCTCTGAGGTGTGTGTGCATGTGCTGGTAAAATTGTGCCTTGATTCACTGTGCCATGTGAGTGTGTGTGCACGCTGGTATAGGTTGTGCATTGAGTCAGAGTGAGAGGTGTGTGTGTCTGTGTGTTCTGGTATAGGCTGACAATTGAGGCAAACTGAGGTGTGTGTGCACATGTATGTGTGTGTGTGCTGGTACAGCCTGCACATTGAGTCATATTGAGTTGTTTGTGAGTGTATGTGCAGGTAGAGGCAACACATTGAGTCACAGTGAGGTGTATGTGTGTGATGTTATGTGCTATGCACTGATTCATGGGGAGGTTTGTGTGTGTGTGTGTGTGCATTTTCTGGTATAGGATTTGCATTGAATCAAACTGAGCTGTGTTTTTGAGTGTCAGTATATGTGCGTGTGTGGAGGTATGGGCTGTGGATTGACTCACAGTTTGACGTATGTGCTTCTCTGTGTGTGTATGTCTGCTAGCATATCCTGTGCACTGAGTCACAGGGAGCCGTGTGTGTGTGTGTGTGTGTGTGTGTCCTGGTATAGAGTGTGCATTGATTCACAGTCAGCCATGTGTGTGTGTGTGTGAGTGCACTGGTATAGGATGTGCAGTGAGTCACAGTGAGGGGTGTTTGTTTCATTGTGTGTGTGCTTTCACAGGCTTAGAGGCACAATGAGATGTGGGTATGAGTGTGTCTGTGTGTGTGTGTGCTGCCATACACTGTGCCTTGAGTCACAGTGAGCTGTGTTGTGTGTTTGGTGCTGGTATGGAGTGGGCACTGACTCACAGTGAGCCATGTGTGTGTGCTTGTATAGGCGATTGAGTCACCGTGAGACATGTGTGAGTGCATGTTAGTATGTGTGTGTTCACATATAGGCTGTGCATTGATTCACAATAAGGTGTGTATGTGTGCGTGTGTGGGCTATTACAGATTGTGCATTGAGTCACAGTGTCGTGTGAGTGTGTGCAGGCTGGTATAGACTGTGCATTGTGTCACAGTGAGGGATGTGTGTGTCTGTGTGTTCTCATATAGGCTGACCATTTAGTCAGACTTTGGTGTGTGTGTGTGTGCTGGTATAGGCTGCATATCGCATCACCGTGATGTGTGTGTGTGTTTATGTGCAGGTACAGGCTGTGCATTGAGTCACAGCGAGGTGTATGTGTGTGTGTGTGTGTGATGTCATACGCTGTGCACTGAGTCACAGTGAGCCGTGTGGTTGTGCTGGTATAAACTGAGCATTGACTCACACAGGTATCGTGTGTGTGTATGTGCTGGTGTGGATTGTACATTGAGTCACAACCATGTGTGAGTTTTTGTATGTGTGTGTGCTGGTACAGGCTGTGCATTCAGTCACAGTGAGGTGTGTGTGTGTGTGTGGAATGTTATATGCTATGCACTGAGTCACAGGGAGGTGAGTGTTTGTGTGAGTGCACGTGGTGGTATATGCTTTGCATTGAGTCACACTAAGCTGTGTGTGAGTGTTTGTATGTGTGTGTGTGTGGAGGTACAGGCTGTGTGTTGATTCACAGTGAGCCATGTGTGTTTCTTTGTGTGTGTAACTCTGCTAGCATACACTGTGCACTGAGTAACAGGGAGCCGTGTGTTTGTCTATGTATGTTTTGACATACTGTGAGCATTGAGTCAAACTGAGGTGTGTTTTGTGTGTCTGTATGCACTGGCATGGAATGTGCATGGAATCACATGGAGCTGTGCGTGTGTCTGTGTGTATTTGGTGGTGTAGAGACTGTATTGTGTCGCAGTAAGCTGTGTGTGTATATGTGTGTGTGCTGGTATAGCCTGTGCATTGAGTCACAGTGAACTGTGTGTGTGTGTTTGCTGGGGTAGGCTGTGCTTTGATTCAAGGTGAGCTGTGAGTGTGTGTGCAGTGCTGGTATGGACTGTGCACTGAGTCACAGAGAACGGTGTGTGTGTCTATCTGTGTTTTGGTATAAAGTGAGCATTGAATCACACTGAGTTGTGTGCTGTGTGTTTTTGTGCACTGGTATGGAGTCTGCATGGAATCACAGTGAGCTGTGCATGTGTGTGTGTATTTGGTTGTGTAGAGTCTGTATTGCATCACAATAAGCTGTGTGTGTGTGATGGTACAGGATGTGCATTGTGTCATAGAGAGCAGTGTGTGTGTGTCTCTGCTGGTATAGGCTGTGCATTGACTCACAGGGAGCCTTGTGTGTGTGCAAGTACAGTCTGAGCATTGAGTTACAGTGAGATATGTTGCTTGTGTTTGTGCTGGTAAGAACTGTACATTATGTCAGAATGAGCCATGCATGTGTCTGTGTGTCTGTGTGTGCGTGTGTGTGCTGGTAGAGGTTGAGCACTGAATCACAGTTAGGTATGTGTCTGTGAGTGTATGCGTTTGCATTGAGCCACTGAGGTGTATGTGTGTGTTTGTGTGTGTGTGTGTGTGGTGCTACAAACGTCATTGAGTCACAGTGAGCCTTGTGTGTGTCTGTGTGATAATATAGGCTGTGGATTGAGTCACAGTGAGTTATGTGTGTCTGTGTGCTGCTGTAGACTGCGCATTGTGTGAAAATGAGTTGTTTGTGTGTAAATGTGCTCGTATAGACTGTGCCTTGAATCACAGTGAGCATATCTGTGTGTGTGTGCACTAGTTTGTGTGGAGCATTTAATCAGTTATGTGTGTGTGTGTGTGTGCTCGTATGGTCTTTGCATTGAGTAACTGAGGTGTATGTGTGTGTGTGGTGATACAGACTGTGCATTGAGTCACAGTGAGCCATGTGTGTGTGTCTATGAGAGGGTGTGTGTTGGTGGGCTTTCATTGATTCAATGGGGTGTGTGTGTCTGTTGTGCGAAAGACTGCATTGAGTCACAGTGAGTCATGTGTGTATGTGCTGGTATAGGCGATTGATTGAGTCACGGTGAGCCATGTGTGTGTGCACGTTGGTATGTGTGTGTGTTCTTCTATAGGCTGTGCATTGAGTCACAGTGAATCCTGTATCTGTGCAGGTGTGTATGTGTGTGTGCTGGTATAGGCTGTGCTTTGAAACACACTGAGGTGTGTGTGTATGCTTGTATGTTTTGGTATACATTGTACATTGAGTCAGAGTGCTGTGTGTTTGTGTGCACGCTGGTATAGTCTGTGCATTGAGTCACAGTGATGTGTGTGTGTGTCTGCGTGTTCTGGTATAGGCTGACCATTATGTCACATTGAGGTGTGTGTGTCTGTGTGTGTGTGCTGGTATAGGCTGCACATTTTGTCACAGTGAGGTGTGTGTGTGTGTATGTGCAGGTACAGGCTGCGCATTGAGTCACAGTGTGTGGTGTGTGTGTGTGTGTGATGTTATATGCTGTGCACTAGGACACAGTGAGCCGTGTGTGTGTGCTGGTATAATCTGAGCATTGAGTCACAGTGTGGTGTGCTGGTATGGACTGTGCATTGAATCCCAGCCCTGTGTTAGTGTTTGTGTATTTGGTGCTGTAGAGTCTGCATGAGTCAGAGTAAGGTGTGTGTGTGTGCTGCTATAGGCTGAGAATTGAGTCACACCTAGGTGAGTGTATGTGTATGTGTATACTGATATGGGATTTGCATTGAATTACTGAGCAGTGTGTGTGTGTGTGTGTGTGTGCGCACTGCAATAGGCTGTGCACTGAGCCACATTAAGGGGTGTTTCTCTGTGTCTGTGTGCAGGTATAGGCTATGCATTGACTCACATTGAGCCTTGTGTTTGTATGTGCTAGTATACACTGTTCATTGAGTCTCAGTGAGCCATGGTTGTGTGTGTCTCTTTACTTGTATGGGCTTGGCATTGAGTCACAGTGAGGTGTGTGTGTGTGTCTGTGTGTCTGTGTGGTGGTATAAACTGCATTGAGTCACACGGCGGTGTGTGTGAGAGTGTGTGTGTGTGCACATACAGGCTGGTATTGAATCACAGTGATCCGTGTGTGTGCGTGTGTGTGCTGGAATAGGCAGAGCATTGAGTCTCAGGTGTGTGTATGTGTGTGTGTATGCTGGTATGGTCTCTGCATTGATTCACTAAGGTGTGTTGTGTGTGTATGTACATGGAGCTGAAGACTGTACACTGATTCACAGTGAGCTGTGTGTGTATGTGTGTGTGTGTGTGGTGGTATGGGCTTTGCATAGAGCCACTGAGGTGTGTGTCTGTGTGTGTATACCTGGAACTACAGACTGTGCACTGATTCACAATGAGCCACGTGTGAATGTGTGTATGTGATAGTATAGGGTGTGCATGGAGTCACAATGAGCCGTGCATATGTGTCTTTGCATGGGTGTTGTGGTATAGGCTGTGCATTGTGTCACAGTGACTGTGCGTGTGTGTGTGTGTGTATGTGATGGTATAGGACGTGCATTGAATCAGAGAGAGCCATGCATGTGTCTATGTGTGTGTGTGCTGGCATAGGCATTACATTGAGTCACAGTGAGCCATGTGTTTGTATGCTGGTTTAGACTCTGCATTGAGTCACAGCAAGACTTGTGTGTGTGCCAGTACAGGCTGTGCATTGAGTCAGTGAGTCATATATGTGTGTGTGTGTGTGTGTGCTGGTATAGACTCTGTATTGAGTCACTGTGAGCTGTGTGTGTATGTGTGTGCTCATATAGGCTGTGCATTGAGTCACAGTGAGGTGTTTGTGTGTGTGTGTGCTGGTACAGGAAGCGTTTTCAGTCACAGTCAGGTGTGTGTGTGTGCGCTTGTGAGTTTGTGTGCCGGTATGGGCTTTATTGACACATGGTTGTGTGTGTGAGTGTGTGGTGATACAGACTGCATTGGGTCACAGCAAGCTGTGTGTGTGTGTGCTTGTATAGGCGGTTGATTGAGTACCAGTGAGCCATGTGTGAGTGCGTGTTGGTATGTGTGTGTGTTCTGGTATAGGCTGTGCATAGAGTCACAGTGAGGTCTGCATCTGTGCATGTGTGTGTGTGTGTGTGTTCTGGTATAGGCTGAGCTTTGAGTCCCTCTGAGGTGTGTGTGCATGTGCTGGTAAAATTGTGCCTTGATTCACTGTGCCATGTGAGTGTGTGTGCACGCTGGTATAGGTTGTGCATTGAGTCAGAGTGAGAGGTGTGTGTGTCTGTGTGTTCTGGTATAGGCTGACAATTGAGGCAAACTGAGGTGTGTGTGCACATGTATGTGTGTGTGTGCTGGTACAGCCTGCACATTGAGTCATATTGAGTTGTTTGTGAGTGTATGTGCAGGTAGAGGCAACACATTGAGTCACAGTGAGGTGTATGTGTGTGATGTTATGTGCTATGCACTGATTCATGGGGAGGTTTGTGTGTGTGTGTGTGTGCATTTTCTGGTATAGAATTTGCATTGAATCACACTGAGCTGAGTTTTTGAGTGTCAGTATATGTGCGTGTGTGGAGGTATGGGCTGTGGATTGACTCACAGTTTGACGTATGTGCTTCTCTGTGTGTGTATGTCTGCTAGCATATCCTGTGCACTGAGTCACAGGGAGCCGTGTGTGTGTGTGTGTGTGTGTGTCCTGGTATAGAGTGTGCATTGATTCACAGTCAGCCATGTGTGTGTGTGTGTGAGTGCACTGGTATAGGATGTGCAGTGAGTCACAGTGAGGGGTGTTTGTTTCATTGTGTGTGTGCTTTCACAGGCTTAGAGGCACAATGAGATGTGGGTATGAGTGTGTCTGTGTGTGTGTGTGCTGCCATACACTGTGCCTTGAGTCACAGTGAGCTGTGTTGTGTGTTTGGTGCTGGTATGGAGTGGGCACTGACTCACAGTGAGCCATGTGTGTGTGCTTGTATAGGTGATTGAGTCACCGTGAGACATGTGTGAGTGCATGTTAGTATGTGTGTGTTCACATATAGGCTGTGCATTGATTCACAATAAGGTGTGTATGAGTGCGTGTGTGGGCTATTACAGATTGTGCATTGAGTCACAGTGTCGTGTGAGTGTGTGCAGGCTGGTATAGACTGTGCATTGTGTCACAGTGAGGGATGTGTGTGTCTGTGTGTTCTCATATAGGCTGACCATTTAGTCAGACTTTGGTGTGTGTGTGTGTGTGCTGGTATAGGCTGCATATCGCATCACAGTGATGTGTGTGTGTTTATGTGCAGGTACAGGCTGTGCATTGAGTCACAGCGAGGTGTATGTGTGTGTGTGTGTGTGTGTGATGTCATACGCTGTGCACTGAGTCACAGTGAGCCGTGTGGTTGTGCTGGTATAAACTGAGCATTGACTCACACAGGTATCGTGTGTGTGTATGTGCTGGTGTGGATTGTACATTGAGTCACAACCATGTGTGAGTTTTTGTATGTGTGTGTGCTGGTACAGGCTGTGCATTCAGTCACAGTGAGGTGTGTGTGTGTGTGTGTGGAATGTTATATGCTATGCACTGAGTCACAGGGAGGTGAGTGTTTGTGTGAGTGCACGTGGTGGTATATGCTTTGCATTGAGTCACACTAAGCTGTGTGTGAGTGTTTGTATGTGTGTGTGTGTGGAGGTACAGGCTGTGTGTTGATTCACAGTGAGCCATGTGTGTTTCTTTGTGTGTGTAACTCTGCTAGCATACACTGTGCACTGAGTAACAGGGAGCTGTGTGTTTGTCTATGTATGTTTTGACATACTGTAAGCATTGAGTCAAACTGAGGTGTGTTTTGTGTGTCTGTATGCACTGGCATGGAATGTGCATGGAATCACATGGAGCTGTGCGTGTGTCTGTGTGTATTTGGTGGTGTAGAGACTGTATTGTGTCACAGTAAGCTGTGTGTGTATATGTGTGTGTGCTGGTATAGCCTGTGCATTGAGTCACAGTGAACTGTGTGTGTGTGTTTGCTGGGGTAGGCTGTGCTTTGATTCAAGGTGAGCTGTGAGTGTGTGTGCAGTGCTGGTATGGACTGTGCACTGAGTCACAGAGAACGGTGTGTGTGTCTATGTGTGTTTTGGTATAAAGTGAGCATTGAATCACACTGAGTTGTGTGCTGTGTGTTTTTGTGCACTGGTATGGAGTCTGCATGGAATCACAGTGAGCTGTGCATGTGTGTGTGTATTTGGTTGTGTAGAGTCTGTATTGCATCACAATAAGCTGTGTGTGTGTGATGGTACAGGATGTGCACTGTGTCATAGAGAGCAGTGTGTGTGTGTCTCTGCTGGTATAGGCTGTGCATTGACTCACAGGGAGCCTTGTGTGTGTGCAAGTACAGTCTGAGCATTGAGTTACAGTGAGATATGTTGCTTGTGTTTGTGCTGGTAAGAACTGTACATTATGTCAGAATGAGCCATGCATGTGTGTGTGTGTCTGTGTGTGCGTGTGTGTGCTGGTAGAGGTTGAGCACTGAATCACAGTTAGGTATGTGTCTGTGAGTGTATGCGTTTGCATTGAGCCACTGAGGTGTATGTGTGTGTTTGTGTGTGTGTGTGTGTGGTGCTACAAACGTCATTGAGTCACAGTGAGCCTTGTGTGTGTCTGTGTGATAATATAGGCTGTGGATTGAGTCACAGTGAGTTATGTGTGTCTGTGTGCTGCTGTAGACTGCGCATTGTGTGAAAATGAGTTGTTTGTGTGTAAATGTGCTCGTATAGACTGTGCCTTGAATCACAGTGAGCATATCTGTGCGTGTGTGCACTAGTTTGTGTGGAGCATTTAATCAGTTATGTGTGTGTGTGTGTGTGCTCGTATGGTCTTTGCATTGAGTAACTGAGGTGTATGTGTGTGTGTGGTGATACAGACTGTGCATTGAGTCACAGTGAGCCGTGTGTGTGTCTATGAGAGGGTGTGTGTTGGTGGGCTTTCATTGATTCAATGGGGTGTGTGTGTCTGTTGTGCGAAAGACTGCATTGAGTCACAGTGAGTCATGTGTGTATGTGCTGGTATAGGCGATTGATTGAGTCACGGTGAGCCATGTGTGTGTGCACGTTGGTATGTGTGTGTGTTCTTCTATAGGCTGTGCATTGAGTCACAGTGAATCCTGTATCTGTGCAGGTGTGTATGTGTGTGTGCTGGTATAGGCTGTGCTTTGAAACACACTGAGGTGTGTGTGTATGCTTGTATGTTTTGGTATACATTGTACATTGAGTCAGAGTGCTGTGTGTTTGTGTGCACGCTGGTATAGTCTGTGCATTGAGTCACAGTGATGTGTGTGTGTGTCTGCGTGTTCTGGTATAGGCTGACCATTATGTCACATTGAGGTGTGTGTGTCTGTGTGTGTGTGCTGGTATAGGCTGCACATTTTGTCACAGTGAGGTGTGTGTGTGTGTATGTGCAGGTACAGGCTGCGCATTGAGTCACAGTGTGTGGTGTGTGTGTGTGTGTGATGTTATATGCTGTGCACTAGGACACAGTGAGCCGTGTGTGTGTGCTGGTATAATCTGAGCATTGAGTCACAGTGTGGTGTGCTGGTATGGACTGTGCATTGAATCCCAGCCCTGTGTTAGTGTTTGTGTATTTGGTGCTGTAGAGTCTGCATGAGTCAGAGTAAGGTGTGTGTGTGTGTTGCTATAGGCTGAGAATTGAGTCACACCTAGGTGAGTGTATATGTATGTGTATATTGATATGGGATTTGCATTGAATTACTGAGCAGTGTGTGTGTGTGTGTGTGTGTGCACTTCAATAGGCTGTGCACTGAGCCACATTAAGGGGTGTTTCTGTGTGTGTGTGTGTGCAGGTATAGGCTATGCATTGACTCACATTGAGCCTTGTGTTTGTATGTGCTAGTATACACTGTTCATTGAGTCTCAGTGAGCCATGGTTGTGTGTGTCTGTTTACTTGTATGGGCTTGGCATTGAGTCACAGTGAGGTGTGTGTGTGTGTCTGTGTGTCAGTGTGGTGGTATAAACTGTGTTGAGTCACACGGCGGTGTGTGTGAGAGTGTGTGTGTGTGCACATACAGGCTGGTATTGAATCACAGTGATCCGTGTGTGTGCGTGTGTGTGCTGGAATAGGCAGAACATTGAGTCTCAGGTGTGTGTATGTGTGTGTGTATGGTGGTTTGGTCTCTGCATTGATTCACTAAGGTGTGTTGTGTGTGTATGTACATGGAGCTGAAGACTGTACACTGATTCACAGTGAGCTGTGTGTGTATGTGTGTGTGTGTGATGGTATGGGCTTTGCATAGAGCCACTGAGGTGTGTGTCTGTGTGTGTATACCTGGAACTACAGACTGTGCACTGATTCACAATGAGCCACGTGTGAATGTGTGTATGTGATAGTATAGGGTGTGCATGGAGTCACAATGAGCCGTGCATATGTGTCTTTGCATGGGTGTTGTGGTATAGGCTGTGCATTGTGTCACAGTGACTGTACGTGTGTGTGTGTGTGTATGTGATGGTATAGGACGTGCATTGAATCAGAGAGAGCCATGCATGTGTCTATGTGTGTGTGTGCTGGCATAGGCATTACATTGAGTCACAGTGAGCCATGTGTTTGTATGCTGGTTTAGACTCTGCATTGAGTCACAGCAAGACTTGTGTGTGTGCCAGTACAGGCTGTGCATTGAGTCAGTGAGTCATATATGTGTGTGTGTGTGTGTGTGTGTGCTGGTATAGACTGTGTATTGAGTCACTGTGAGCTGTGTGTGTATGTGTGTGCTGATAATAGCTGTGCATTGATTCACAGTGAGGTGTTTGTGTGTGTGTGTGCTGGTACAGGAAGCGTTTTCAGTCACCGTCAGGTGTGTGTGTGTGTGTGCATGTGAGTTTGTGTGCTGGTATGGGCTTTATTGACACATGGTTGTGTGTGTGAGTGTGTGGTGATACAGACTGCATTGGGTCACAGCAAGCTGTGTGTGTGTGTGCTTGTATAGGCGGTTGATTGAGTACCAGTGAGCCATGTGTGAGTGCGTGTTGGTATGTGTGTGTGTTCTGGTATAGGCTGTGCATAGAGTCGCAGTGAGGTCTGCATCTGTGCATGTGTGTGTGTGTGTGTGTTCTGGTATAGGCTGAGCTTTGAGTCCCTCTGAGGTGTGTGTGCATGTGCTGGTAAAATTGTGCCTTGATTCACTGTGCCATGTGAGTGTGTGTGCACGCTGGTATAGGTTGTGCATTGAGTCAGAGTGAGAGGTGTGTGTGTCTGTGTGTTCTGGTATAGGCTGACAATTGAGGCAAACTGAGGTGTGTGTGCACATGTATGTGTGTGTGTGCTGGTACAGCCTGCACATTGAGTCATATTGAGTTGTTTGTGAGTGTATGTGCAGGTAGAGGCAACACATTGAGTCACAGTGAGGTGTATGTGTGTGATGTTATGTGCTATGCACTGATTCATGGGGAGGTTTGTGTGTGTGTGTGTGTGCATTTTCTGGTATAGGATTTGCATTGAATCAAACTGAGCTGTGTTTTTGAGTGTCAGTATATGTGCGTGTGTGGAGGTATGGGCTGTGGATTGACTCACAGTTTGACGTATGTGCTTCTCTGTGTGTGTATGTCTGCTAGCATATCCTGTGCACTGAGTCACAGGGAGCCGTGTGTGTGTGTGTGTGTGTGTGTGTCCTGGTATAGAGTGTGCATTGATTCACAGTCAGCCATGTGTGTGTGTGTGTGTGAGTGCACTGGTATAGGATGTGCAGTGAGTCACAGTGAGGGGTGTTTGTTTCATTGTGTGTGTGCTTTCACAGGCTTAGAGGCACAATGAGATGTGGGTATGAGTGTGTCTGTGTGTGTGTTTGCTGCCATACACTGTGCCTTGAGTCACAGTGAGCTGTGTTGTGTGTTTGGTGCTGGTATGGAGTGGGCACTGACTCACAGTGAGCCATGTGTGTGTGCTTGTATAGGTGATTGAGTCACCGTGAGACATGTGTGAGTGCATGTTAGTATGTGTGTGTTCACATATAGGCTGTGCATTGATTCACAATAAGGTGTGTATGTGTGCGTGTGTGGGCTATTACAGATTGTGCATTGAGTCACAGTGTCGTGTGAGTGTGTGCAGGCTGGTATAGACTGTGCATTGTGTCACAGTGAGGGATGTGTGTGTCTGTGTGTTCTCATATAGGCTGACCATTTAGTCAGACTTTGGTGTGTGTGTGTGTGTGCTGGTATAGGCTGAATATCGCATCACAGTGATGTGTGTGTGTGTTTATGCGCAGGTACAGGCTGTGCATTGAGTCACAGCGAGGTGTATGTGTGTGTGTGTGTGTGTGTGATGTCATACGCTATGCACTGAGTCACAGTGAGCCGTGTGGTTGTGCTGGTATAAACTGAGCATTGACTCACACAGGTATCGTGTGTGTGTATGTGCTGGTGTGGATTGTACATTGAGTCACAACCATGTGTGAGTTTTTGTATGTGTGTGTGCTGGTACAGGCTGTGCATTCAGTCACAGTGAGGTGTGTGTGTGTGTGTGGAATGTTATATGCTATGCACTGAGTCACAGGGAGGTGAGTGTTTGTGTGAGTGCACGTGGTGGTATATGCTTTGCATTGAGTCACACTAAGCTGTGTGTGAGTGTTTGTATGTGTGTGTGTGTGGAGGTACAGGCTGTGTGTTGATTCACAGTGAGCCATGTGTGTTTCTTTGTGTGTGTAACTCTGCTAGCATACACTGTGCACTGAGTAACAGGGAGCTGTGTGTTTGTCTATGTATGTTTTGACATACTGTAAGCATTGAGTCAAACTGAGGTGTGTTTTGTGTGTCTGTATGCACTGGCATGGAATGTGCATGGAATCACATGGAGCTGTGCGTGTGTCTGTGTGTATTTGGTGGTGTAGAGACTGTATTGTGTCACAGTAAGCTGTGTGTGTATATGTGTGTGTGCTGGTATAGCCTGTGCATTGAGTCACAGTGAACTGTGTGTGTGTGTTTGCTGGGGTAGGCTGTGCTTTGATTCAAGGTGAGCTGTGAGTGTGTGTGCAGTGCTGGTATGGACTGTGCACTGAGTCACAGAGAACGGTGTGTGTGTCTATGTGTGTTTTGGTATAAAGTGAGCATTGAATCACACTGAGTTGTGTGCTGTGTGTTTTTGTGCACTGGTATGGAGTCTGCATGGAATCACAGTGAGCTGTGCATGTGTGTGTGTATTTGGTTGTGTAGAGTCTGTATTGCATCACAATAAGCTGTGTGTGTGTGTGATGGTACAGGATGTGCACTGTGTCATAGAGAGCAGTGTGTGTGTGTCTCTGCTGGTATAGGCTGTGCATTGACTCACAGGGAGCCTTGTGTGTGTGCAAGTACAGTCTGAGCATTGAGTTACAGTGAGATATGTTGCTTGTGTTTGTGCTGGTAAGAACTGTACATTATGTCAGAATGAGCCATGCATGTGTGTGTGTGTCTGTGTGTGCGTGTGTGTGCTGGTAGAGGTTGAGCACTGAATCACAGTTAGGTATGTGTCTGTGAGTGTATGCGTTTGCATTGAGCCACTGAGGTGTATGTGTGTGTTTGTGTGTGTGTGTGTGTGGTGCTACAAACGTCATTGAGTCACAGTGAGCCTTGTGTGTGTCTGTGTGATAATATAGGCTGTGGATTGAGTCACAGTGAGTTATGTGTGTCTGTGTGCTGCTGTAGACTGCGCATTGTGTGAAAATGAGTTGTTTGTGTGTAAATGTGCTCGTATAGACTGTGCCTTGAATCACAGTGAGCATATCTGTGTGTGTGTGCACTAGTTTGTGTGGAGCATTTAATCAGTTATGTGTGTGTGTGTGTGTGCTCGTATGGTCTTTGCATTGAGTAACTGAGGTGTATGTGTGTGTGTGGTGATACAGACTGTGCATTGAGTCACAGTGAGCCATGTGTGTGTGTCTATGAGAGGGTGTGTGTTGGTGGGCTTTCATTGATTCAATGGGGTGTGTGTGTCTGTTGTGCGAAAGACTGCATTGAGTCACAGTGAGTCATGTGTGTATGTGCTGGTATAGGCGATTGATTGAGTCACGGTGAGCCATGTGTGTGTGCACGTTGGTATGTGTGTGTGTTCTTCTATAGGCTGTGCATTGAGTCACAGTGAATCCTGTATCTGTGCAGGTGTGTATGTGTGTGTGCTGGTATAGGCTGTGCTTTGAAACACACTGAGGTGTGTGTGTATGCTTGTATGTTTTGGTATACATTGTACATTGAGTCAGAGTGCTGTGTGTTTGTGTGCACGCTGGTATAGTCTGTGCATTGAGTCACAGTGATGTGTGTGTGTGTCTGCGTGTTCTGGTATAGGCTGACCATTATGTCACATTGAGGTGTGTGTGTCTGTGTGTGTGTGCTGGTATAGGCTGCACATTTTGTCACAGTGAGGTGTGTGTGTGTGTATGTGCAGGTACAGGCTGCGCATTGAGTCACAGTGTGTGGTGTGTGTGTGTGTGTGATGTTATATGCTGTGCACTAGGACACAGTGAGCCGTGTGTGTGTGCTGGTATAATCTGAGCATTGAGTCACAGTGTGGTGTGCTGGTATGGACTGTGCATTGAATCCCAGCCCTGTGTTAGTGTTTGTGTATTTGGTGCTGTAGAGTCTGCATGAGTCAGAGTAAGGTGTGTGTGTGTGTTGCTATAGGCTGAGAATTGAGTCACACCTAGGTGAGTGTATATGTATGTGTATACTGATATGGGATTTGCATTGAATTACTGAGCAGTGTGTGTGTGTGTGTGTGTGTGCACTTCAATAGGCTGTGCACTGAGCCACATTAAGGGGTGTTTCTGTGTGTGTGTGTGTGCAGGTATAGGCTATGCATTGACTCACATTGAGCCTTGTGTTTGTATGTGCTAGTATACACTGTTCATTGAGTCTCAGTGAGCCATGGTTGTGTGTGTCTGTTTACTTGTATGGGCTTGGCATTGAGTCACAGTGAGGTGTGTGTGTGTGTCTGTGTGTCAGTGTGGTGGTATAAACTGCGTTGAGTCACACGGCGGTGTGTGTGAGAGTGTGTGTGTGTGCACATACAGGCTGGTATTGAATCACAGTGATCCGTGTGTGTGCGTGTGTGTGCTGGAATAGGCAGAACATTGAGTCTCAGGTGTGTGTATGTGTGTGTGTATGCTGGTTTGGTCTCTGCATTGATTCACTAAGGTGTGTTGTGTGTGTATGTACATGGAGCTGAAGACTGTACACTGATTCACAGTGAGCTGTGTGTGTATGTGTGTGTGTGTGATGGTATGGGCTTTGCATAGAGCCACTGAGGTGTGTGTCTGTGTGTGTATACCTGGAACTACAGACTGTGCACTGATTCACAATGAGCCACGTGTGAATGTGTGTATGTGATAGTATAGGGTGTGCATGGAGTCACAATGAGCCGTGCATATGTGTCTTTGCATGGGTGTTGTGGTATAGGCTGTGCATTGTGTCACAGTGACTGTACGTGTGTGTGTGTGTGTATGTGATGGTATAGGACGTGCATTGAATCAGAGAGAGCCATGCATGTGTCTATGTGTGTGTGTGCTGGCATAGGCATTACATTGAGTCACAGTGAGCCATGTGTTTGTATGCTGGTTTAGACTCTGCATTGAGTCACAGCAAGACTTGTGTGTGTGCCAGTACAGGCTGTGCATTGAGTCAGTGAGTCATATATGTGTGTGTGTGTGTGTGTGTGTGCTGGTATAGACTGTGTATTGAGTCACTGTGAGCTGTGTGTGTATGTGTGTGCTGATAATAGCTGTGCATTGATTCACAGTGAGGTGTTTGTGTGTGTGTGTGCTGGTACAGGAAGCGTTTTCAGTCACCGTCAGGTGTGTGTGTGTGTGTGCATGTGAGTTTGTGTGCTGGTATGGGCTTTATTGACACATGGTTGTGTGTGTGAGTGTGTGGTGATACAGACTGCATTGGGTCACAGCAAGCTGTGTGTGTGTGTGCTTGTATAGGCGGTTGATTGAGTACCAGTGAGCCATGTGTGAGTGCGTGTTGGTATGTGTGTGTGTTCTGGTATAGGCTGTGCATAGAGTCGCAGTGAGGTCTGCATCTGTGCATGTGTGTGTGTGTGTGTGTTCTGGTATAGGCTGAGCTTTGAGTCCCTCTGAGGTGTGTGTGCATGTGCTGGTAAAATTGTGCCTTGATTCACTGTGCCATGTGAGTGTGTGTGCACGCTGGTATAGGTTGTGCATTGAGTCAGAGTGAGAGGTGTGTGTGTCTGTGTGTTCTGGTATAGGCTGACAATTGAGGCAAACTGAGGTGTGTGTGCACATGTATGTGTGTGTGTGCTGGTACAGCCTGCACATTGAGTCATATTGAGTTGTTTGTGAGTGTATGTGCAGGTAGAGGCAACACATTGAGTCACAGTGAGGTGTATGTGTGTGATGTTATGTGCTATGCACTGATTCATGGGGAGGTTTGTGTGTGTGTGTGTGTGCATTTTCTGGTATAGGATTTGCATTGAATCAAACTGAGCTGTGTTTTTGAGTGTCAGTATATGTGCGTGTGTGGAGGTATGGGCTGTGGATTGACTCACAGTTTGACGTATGTGCTTCTCTGTGTGTGTATGTCTGCTAGCATATCCTGTGCACTGAGTCACAGGGAGCCGTGTGTGTGTGTGTGTGTGTGTGTGTGTCCTGGTATAGAGTGTGCATTGATTCACAGTCAGCCATGTGTGTGTGTGTGTGTGAGTGCACTGGTATAGGATGTGCAGTGAGTCACAGTGAGGGGTGTTTGTTTCATTGTGTGTGTGCTTTCACAGGCTTAGAGGCACAATGAGATGTGGGTATGAGTGTGTCTGTGTGTGTGTTTGCTGCCATACACTGTGCCTTGAGTCACAGTGAGCTGTGTTGTGTGTTTGGTGCTGGTATGGAGTGGGCACTGACTCACAGTGAGCCATGTGTGTGTGCTTGTATAGGCGATTGAGTCACCGTGAGACATGTGTGAGTGCATGTTAGTATGTGTGTGTTCACATATAGGCTGTGCATTGATTCACAATAAGGTGTGTATGTGTGCGTGTGTGGGCTATTACAGATTGTGCATTGAGTCACAGTGTCGTGTGAGTGTGTGCAGGCTGGTATAGACTGTGCATTGTGTCACAGTGAGGGATGTGTGTGTCTGTGTGTTCTCATATAGGCTGACCATTTAGTCAGACTTTGGTGTGTGTGTGTGTGCTGGTATAGGCTGCATATCGCATCACCGTGATGTGTGTGTGTGTTTATGTGCAGGTACAGGCTGTGCATTGAGTCACAGCGAGGTGTATGTGTGTGTGTGTGTGTGATGTCATACGCTGTGCACTGAGTCACAGTGAGCCGTGTGGTTGTGCTGGTATAAACTGAGCATTGACTCACACAGGTATCGTGTGTGTGTATGTGCTGGTGTGGATTGTACATTGAGTCACAACCATGTGTGAGTTTTTGTATGTGTGTGTGCTGGTACAGGCTGTGCATTCAGTCACAGTGAGGTGTGTGTGTGTGTGTGGAATGTTATATGCTATGCACTGAGTCACAGGGAGGTGAGTGTTTGTGTGAGTGCACGTGGTGGTATATGCTTTGCATTGAGTCACACTAAGCTGTGTGTGAGTGTTTGTATGTGTGTGTGTGTGGAGGTACAGGCTGTGTGTTGATTCACAGTGAGCCATGTGTGTTTCTTTGTGTGTGTAACTCTGCTAGCATACACTGTGCACTGAGTAACAGGGAGCCGTGTGTTTGTCTATGTATGTTTTGACATACTGTGAGCATTGAGTCAAACTGAGGTGTGTTTTGTGTGTCTGTATGCACTGGCATGGAATGTGCATGGAATCACATGGAGCTGTGCGTGTGTCTGTGTGTATTTGGTGGTGTAGAGACTGTATTGTGTCACAGTAAGCTGTGTGTGTATATGTGTGTGTGCTGGTATAGCCTGTGCATTGAGTCACAGTGAACTGTGTGTGTGTGTTTGCTGGGGTAGGCTGTGCTTTGATTCAAGGTGAGCTGTGAGTGTGTGTGCAGTGCTGGTATGGACTGTGCACTGAGTCACAGAGAACGGTGTGTGTGTCTATGTGTGTTTTGGTATAAAGTGAGCATTGAATCACACTGAGTTGTGTGCTGTGTGTTTTTGTGCACTGGTATGGAGTCTGCATGGAATCACAGTGAGCTGTGCATGTGTGTGTGTATTTGGTTGTGTAGAGTCTGTATTGCATCACAATAAGCTGTGTGTGTGTGTGATGGTACAGGATGTGCACTGTGTCATAGAGAGCAGTGTGTGTGTGTCTCTGCTGGTATAGGCTGTGCATTGACTCACAGGGAGCCTTGTGTGTGTGCAAGTACAGTCTGAGCATTGAGTTACAGTGAGATATGTTGCTTGTGTTTGTGCTGGTAAGAACTGTACATTATGTCAGAATGAGCCATGCATGTGTGTGTGTGTCTGTGTGTGCGTGTGTGTGCTGGTAGAGGTTGAGCACTGAATCACAGTTAGGTATGTGTCTGTGAGTGTATGCGTTTGCATTGAGCCACTGAGGTGTATGTGTGTGTTTGTGTGTGTGTGTGTGGTGCTACAAACGTCATTGAGTCACAGTGAGCCTTGTGTGTGTCTGTGTGATAATATAGGCTGTGGATTGAGTCACAGTGAGTTATGTGTGTCTGTGTGCTGCTGTAGACTGCGCATTGTGTGAAAATGAGTTGTTTGTGTGTAAATGTGCTCGTATAGACTGTGCCTTGAATCACAGTGAGCATATCTGTGTGTGTGTGCACTAGTTTGTGTGGAGCATTTAATCAGTTATGTGTGTGTGTGTGTGTGCTCGTATGGTCTTTGCATTGAGTAACTGAGGTGTATGTGTGTGTGTGGTGATACAGACTGTGCATTGAGTCACAGTGAGCCATGTGTGTGTGTCTATGAGAGGGTGTGTGTTGGTGGGCTTTCATTGATTCAATGGGGTGTGTGTGTCTGTTGTGCGAAAGACTGCATTGAGTCACAGTGAGTCATGTGTGTATGTGCTGGTATAGGCGATTGATTGAGTCACGGTGAGCCATGTGTGTGTGCACGTTGGTATGTGTGTGTGTTCTTCTATAGGCTGTGCATTGAGTCACAGTGAATCCTGTATCTGTGCAGGTGTGTATGTGTGTGTGCTGGTATAGGCTGTGCTTTGAAACACACTGAGGTGTGTGTGTATGCTTGTATGTTTTGGTATACATTGTACATTGAGTCAGAGTGCTGTGTGTTTGTGTGCACGCTGGTATAGTCTGTGCATTGAGTCACAGTGATGTGTGTGTGTGTCTGCGTGTTCTGGTATAGGCTGACCATTATGTCACATTGAGGTGTGTGTGTCTGTGTGTGTGTGCTGGTATAGGCTGCACATTTTGTCACAGTGAGGTGTGTGTGTGTGTATGTGCAGGTACAGGCTGCGCATTGAGTCACAGTGTGTGGTGTGTGTGTGTGTGTGATGTTATATGCTGTGCACTAGGACACAGTGAGCCGTGTGTGTGTGCTGGTATAATCTGAGCATTGAGTCACAGTGTGGTGTGCTGGTATGGACTGTGCATTGAATCCCAGCCCTGTGTTAGTGTTGGTGTATTTGGTGCTGTAGAGTCTGCATGAGTCAGAGTAAGGTGTGTGTGTGTGCTGCTATAGGCTGAGAATTGAGTCACACCTAGGTGAGTGTATGTGTATGTGTATACTGATATGGGATTTGCATTGAATTACTGAGCAGTGTGTGTGTGTGTGTGTGTGTGTGCGCACTGCAATAGGCTGTGCACTGAGCCACATTAAGGGGTGTTTCTCTGTGTCTGTGTGCAGGTATAGGCTATGCATTGACTTACATTGAGCCTTGTGTTTGTATGTGCTAGTATACACTGTTCATTGAGTCTCAGTGAGCCATGGTTGTGTGTGTCTGTTTACTTGTATGGGCTTGGCATTGAGTCACAGTGAGGTGTGTGTGTGTGTCTGTGTGTCTGTGTGGTGGTATAAACTGCATTGAGTCACACGGCGGTGTGTGTGAGAGTGTGTGTGTGTGCACATACAGGCTGGTATTGAATCACAGTGATCCGTGTGTGTGCGTGTGTGTGCTGGAATAGGCAGAGCATTGAGTCTCAGGTGTGTGTATGTGTGTGTGTATGCTGGTATGGTCTCTGCATTGATTCACTAAGGTGTGTTGTGTGTGTATGTTCATGGAGCTGAAGACTGTACACTGATTCACAGTGAGCTGTGTGTGTATGTGTGTGTGTGTGTGGTGGTATGGGCTTTGCATAGAGCCACTGAGGTGTGTGTCTGTGTGTGTATACCTGGAACTACAGACTGTGCACTGATTCACAATGAGCCACGTGTGAATGTGTGTATGTGATAGTATAGGGTGTGCATGGAGTCACAATGAGCCGTGCATATGTGTCTTTGCATGGGTGTTGTGGTATAGGCTGTGCATTGTGTCACAGTGACTTTGCGTGTTTGTGTGTGTGTATGTGATGGTATAGGACGTGCATTGAATCAGAGAGAGCCATGCATGTGTCTATGTGTGTGTGTGCTGGCATAGGCATTACATTGAGTCACAGTGAGCCATGTGTTTGTATGCTGGTTTAGACTCTGCATTGAGTCACAGCAAGACTTGTGTGTGTGCCAGTACAGGCTGTGCATTGAGTCAGTGAGTCATATATGTGTGTGTGTGTGTGTGTGCTGGTATACACTCTGTTTTGAGTCACTGTGAGCTGTGTGTGTATGTGTGTGCTCATATAGGCTGTGCATTGAGTCACAGTGAGGTGTTTGTGTGTGTGTGTGCTGGTACAGGACGCGTTTTCAGTCACAGTCAGGTGTGTGTGTGTGCGCTTGTGAGTTTGTGTACCGGTATGGGCTTTATTGACACATGGTTGTGTGTGTGAGTGTGTGGTGATACAGACTGCATTGGGTCACAGCAAGCTGTGTGTGTGTGTGCTTGTATAGGCGGTTGATTGAGTACCAGTGAGCCATGTGTGAGTGCGTGTTGGTATGTGTGTGTGTTCTGGTATAGGCTGTGCATAGAGTCACAGTGAGGTCTGCATCTGTGCATGTGTGTGTATGTGTGTGTGTTCTGGTATAGGCTGAGCTTTGAGTCCCTCTGAGGTGTGTGTGCATGTGCTGGTAAAATTGTGCCTTGATTCACTGTGCCATGTGAGTGTGTGTGCACGCTGGTATAGGTTGTGCATTGAGTCAGAGTGAGAGGTGTGTGTGTCTGTGTGTTCTGGTATAGGCTGACAATTGAGGCAAACTGAGGTGTGTGTGCACATGTATGTGTGTGTGTGCTGGTACAGCCTGCACATTGAGTCATATTGAGTTGTTTGTGAGTGTATGTGCAGGTAGAGGCAACACATTGAGTCACAGTGAGGTGTATGTGTGTGATGTTATGTGCTATGCACTGATTCATGGGGAGGTTTGTGTGTGTGTGTGTGTGCATTTTCTGGTATAGAATTTGCATTGAATCACACTGAGCTGAGTTTTTGAGTGTCAGTATATGTGCGTGTGTGGAGGTATGGGCTGTGGATTGACTCACAGTTTGACGTATGTGCTTCTCTGTGTGTGTATGTCTGCTAGCATATCCTGTGCACTGAGTCACAGGGAGCCGTGTGTGTGTGTGTGTGTGTGTGTCCTGGTATAGAGTGTGCATTGATTCACAGTCAGCCATGTGTGTGTGTGTGTGAGTGCACTGGTATAGGATGTGCAGTGAGTCACAGTGAGGGGTGTTTGTTTCATTGTGTGTGTGCTTTCACAGGCTTAGAGGCACAATGAGATGTGGGTATGAGTGTGTCTGTGTGTGTGTGTGCTGCCATACACTGTGCCTTGAGTCACAGTGAGCTGTGTTGTGTGTTTGGTGCTGGTATGGAGTGGGCACTGACTCACAGTGAGCCATGTGTGTGTGCTTGTATAGGTGATTGAGTCACCGTGAGACATGTGTGAGTGCATGTTAGTATGTGTGTGTTCACATATAGGCTGTGCATTGATTCACAATAAGGTGTGTATGAGTGCGTGTGTGGGCTATTACAGATTGTGCATTGAGTCACAGTGTCGTGTGAGTGTGTGCAGGCTGGTATAGACTGTGCATTGTGTCACAGTGAGGGATGTGTGTGTCTGTGTGTTCTCATATAGGCTGACCATTTAGTCAGACTTTGGTGTGTGTGTGTGTGTGCTGGTATAGGCTGCATATCGCATCACAGTGATGTGTGTGTGTGTTTATGTGCAGGTACAGGCTGTGCATTGAGTCACAGCGAGGTGTATGTGTGTGTGTGTGTGTGTGATGTCATACGCTGTGCACTGAGTCACAGTGAGCCGTGTGGTTGTGCTGGTATAAACTGAGCATTGACTCACACAGGTATCGTGTGTGTGTATGTGCTGGTGTGGATTGTACATTGAGTCACAACCATGTGTGAGTTTTTGTATGTGTGTGTGCTGGTACAGGCTGTGCATTCAGTCACAGTGAGGTGTGTGTGTGTGTGTGGAATGTTATATGCTATGCACTGAGTCACAGGGAGGTGAGTGTTTGTGTGAGTGCACGTGGTGGTATATGCTTTGCATTGAGTCACACTAAGCTGTGTGTGAGTGTTTGTATGTGTGTGTGTGTGGAGGTACAGGCTGTGTGTTGATTCACAGTGAGCCATGTGTGTTTCTTTGTGTGTGTAACTCTGCTAGCATACACTGTGCACTGAGTAACAGGGAGCTGTGTGTTTGTCTATGTATGTTTTGACATACTGTAAGCATTGAGTCAAACTGAGGTGTGTTTTGTGTGTCTGTATGCACTGGCATGGAATGTGCATGGAATCACATGGAGCTGTGCGTGTGTCTGTGTGTATTTGGTGGTGTAGAGACTGTATTGTGTCACAGTAAGCTGTGTCTGTATATGTGTGTGTGCTGGTATAGCCTGTGCATTGAGTCACAGTGAACTGTGTGTGTGTGTTTGCTGGGGTAGGCTGTGCTTTGATTCAAGGTGAGCTGTGAGTGTGTGTGCAGTGCTGGTATGGACTGTGCACTGAGTCACAGAGAACGGTGTGTGTGTCTATGTGTGTTTTGGTATAAAGTGAGCATTGAATCACACTGAGTTGTGTGCTGTGTGTTTTTGTGCACTGGTATGGAGTCTGCATGGAATCACAGTGAGCTGTGCATGTGTGTGTGTATTTGGTTGTGTAGAGTCTGTATTGCATCACAATAAGCTGTGTGTGTGTGATGGTACAGGATGTGCACTGTGTCATAGAGAGCAGTGTGTGTGTGTCTCTGCTGGTATAGGCTGTGCATTGACTCACAGGGAGCCTTGTGTGTGTGCAAGTACAGTCTGAGCATTGAGTTACAGTGAGATATGTTGCTTGTGTTTGTGCTGGTAAGAACTGTACATTATGTCAGAATGAGCCATGCATGTGTGTGTGTGTCTGTGTGTGCGTGTGTGTGCTGGTAGAGGTTGAGCACTGAATCACAGTTAGGTATGTGTCTGTGAGTGTATGCGTTTGCATTGAGCCACTGAGGTGTATGTGTGTGTTTGTGTGTGTGTGTGTGTGGTGCTACAAACGTCATTGAGTCACAGTGAGCCTTGTGTGTGTCTGTGTGATAATATAGGCTGTGGATTGAGTCACAGTGAGTTATGTGTGTCTGTGTGCTGCTGTAGACTGCGCATTGTGTGAAAATGAGTTGTTTGTGTGTAAATGTGCTCGTATAGACTGTGCCTTGAATCACAGTGAGCATATCTGTGTGTGTGTGCACTAGTTTGTGTGGAGCATTTAATCAGTTATGTGTGTGTGTGTGTGTGCTCGTATGGTCTTTGCATTGAGTAACTGAGGTGTATGTGTGTGTGTGGTGATACAGACTGTGCATTGAGTCACAGTGAGCCGTGTGTGTGTCTATGAGAGGGTGTGTGTTGGTGGGCTTTCATTGATTCAATGGGGTGTGTGTGTCTGTTGTGCGAAAGACTGCATTGAGTCACAGTGAGTCATGTGTGTATGTGCTGGTATAGGCGATTGATTGAGTCACGGTGAGCCATGTGTGTGTGCACGTTGGTATGTGTGTGTGTTCTTCTATAGGCTGTGCATTGAGTCACAGTGAATCCTGTATCTGTGCAGGTGTGTATGTGTGTGTGCTGGTATAGGCTGTGCTTTGAAACACACTGAGGTGTGTGTGTATGCTTGTATGTTTTGGTATACATTGTACATTGAGTCAGAGTGCTGTGTGTTTGTGTGCACGCTGGTATAGTCTGTGCATTGAGTCACAGTGATGTGTGTGTGTGTCTGCGTGTTCTGGTATAGGCTGACCATTATGTCACATTGAGGTGTGTGTGTCTGTGTGTGTGTGCTGGTATAGGCTGCACATTTTGTCACAGTGAGGTGTGTGTGTGTGTATGTGCAGGTACAGGCTGCGCATTGAGTCACAGTGTGTGGTGTGTGTGTGTGTGTGATGTTATATGCTGTGCACTAGGACACAGTGAGCCGTGTGTGTGTGCTGGTATAATCTGAGCATTGAGTCACAGTGTGGTGTGCTGGTATGGACTGTGCATTGAATCCCAGCCCTGTGTTAGTGTTTGTGTATTTGGTGCTGTAGAGTCTGCATGAGTCAGAGTAAGGTGTGTGTGTGTGCTGCTATAGGCTGAGAATTGAGTCACACCTAGGTGAGTGTATGTGTATGTGTATACTGATATGGGATTTGCATTGAATTACTGAGCAGTGTGTGTGTGTGTGTGTGTGTGCACTGCAATAGGCTGTGCACTGAGCCACATTAAGGGGTGTTTCTCTGTGTCTGTGTGCAGGTATAGGCTATGCATTGACTCACATTGAGCCTTGTGTTTGTATGTGCTAGTATACACTGTTCATTGAGTCTCAGTGAGCCATGGTTGTGTGTGTCTGTTTACTTGTATGGGCTTGGCATTGAGTCACAGTGAGGTGTGTGTGTGTGTCTGTGTGTCTGTGTGGTGGTATAAACTGCATTGAGTCACACGGCGGTGTGTGTGAGAGTGTGTGTGTGTGCACATACAGGCTGGTATTGAATCACAGTGATCCGTGTGTGTGCGTGTGTGTGCTGGAATAGGCAGAGCATTGAGTCTCAGGTGTGTGTATGTGTGTGTGTATGCTGGTATGGTCTCTGCATTGATTCACTAAGGTGTGTTGTGTGTGTATGTTCATGGAGCTGAAGACTGTACACTGATTCACAGTGAGCTGTGTGTGTATGTGTGTGTGTGTGTGGTGGTATGGGCTTTGCATAGAGCCACTGAGGTGTGTGTCTGTGTGTGTATACCTGGAACTACAGACTGTGCACTGATTCACAATGAGCCACGTGTGAATGTGTGTATGTGATAGTATAGGGTGTGCATGGAGTCACAATGAGCCGTGCATATGTGTCTTTGCATGGGTGTTGTGGTATAGGCTGTGCATTGTGTCACAGTGACTTTGCGTGTGTGTGTGTGTGTATGTGATGGTATAGGACGTGCATTGAATCAGAGAGAGCCATGCATGTGTCTATGTGTGTGTGTGCTGGCATAGGAATTACATTGAGTCACAGTGAGCCATGTGTTTGTATGCTGGTTTAGACTCTGCATTGAGTCACAGCAAGACTTGTGTGTGTGCCAGTACAGGCTGTGCATTGAGTCAGTGAGTCATATATGTGTGTGTGTGTGTGTGTGTGCTGGTATAGACTCTGTATTGAGTCACTGTGAGCTGTGTGTGTATGTGTGTGCTCATATAGGCTGTGCATTGAGTCACAGTGAGGTGTTTGTGTGTGTGTGTGCTGGTACAGGAAGCGTTTTCAGTCACAGTCAGGTGTGTGTGTGTGTGCTTGTGAGTTTGTGTGCCGGTATGGGCTTTATTGACACATGGTTGTGTGTGTGAGTGTGTGGTGATACAGACTGCATTGGGTCACAGCAAGCTGTGTGTGTGTGTGCTTGTATAGGCGGTTGATTGAGTACCAGTGAGCCATGTGTGAGTGCGTGTTGGTATGTGTGTGTGTTCTGGTATAGGCTGTGCATAGAGTCACAGTGAGGTCTGCATCTGTGCATGTGTGTGTGTGTGTGTGTTCTGGTATAGGCTGAGCTTTGAGTCCCTCTGAGGTGTGTGTGCATGTGCTGGTAAAATTGTGCCTTGATTCACTGTGCCATGTGAGTGTGTGTGCACGCTGGTATAGGTTGTGCATTGAGTCAGAGTGAGAGGTGTGTGTGTCTGTGTGTTCTGGTATAGGCTGACAATTGAGGCAAACTGAGGTGTGTGTGCACATGTATGTGTGTGTGTGCTGGTACAGCCTGCACATTGAGTCATATTGAGTTGTTTGTGAGTGTATGTGCAGGTAGAGGCAACACATTGAGTCACAGTGAGGTGTATGTGTGTGATGTTATGTGCTATGCACTGATTCATGGGGAGGTTTGTGTGTGTGTGTGTGTGCATTTTCTGGTATAGAATTTGCATTGAATCACACTGAGCTGAGTTTTTGAGTGTCAGTATATGTGCGTGTGTGGAGGTATGGGCTGTGGATTGACTCACAGTTTGACGTATGTGCTTCTCTGTGTGTGTATGTCTGCTAGCATATCCTGTGCACTGAGTCACAGGGAGCCGTGTGTGTGTGTGTGTGTGTGTGTCCTGGTATAGAGTGTGCATTGATTCACAGTCAGCCATGTGTGTGTGTGTGTGAGTGCACTGGTATAGGATGTGCAGTGAGTCACAGTGAGGGGTGTTTGTTTCATTGTGTGTGTGCTTTCACAGGCTTAGAGGCACAATGAGATGTGGGTATGAGTGTGTCTGTGTGTGTGTGTGCTGCCATACACTGTGCCTTGAGTCACAGTGAGCTGTGTTGTGTGTTTGGTGCTGGTATGGAGTGGGCACTGACTCACAGTGAGCCATGTGTGTGTGCTTGTATAGGTGATTGAGTCACCGTGAGACATGTGTGAGTGCATGTTAGTATGTGTGTGTTCACATATAGGCTGTGCATTGATTCACAATAAGGTGTGTATGAGTGCGTGTGTGGGCTATTACAGATTGTGCATTGAGTCACAGTGTCGTGTGAGTGTGTGCAGGCTGGTATAGACTGTGCATTGTGTCACAGTGAGGGATGTGTGTGTCTGTGTGTTCTCATATAGGCTGACCATTTAGTCAGACTTTGGTGTGTGTGTGTGTGTGCTGGTATAGGCTGCATATCGCATCACAGTGATGTGTGTGTGTGTTTATGTGCAGGTACAGGCTGTGCATTGAGTCACAGCGAGGTGTATGTGTGTGTGTGTGTGTGTGTGTGATGTCATACGCTGTGCACTGAGTCACAGTGAGCCGTGTGGTTGTGCTGGTATAAACTGAGCATTGACTCACACAGGTATCGTGTGTGTGTATGTGCTGGTGTGGATTGTACATTGAGTCACAACCATGTGTGAGTTTTTGTATGTGTGTGTGCTGGTACAGGCTGTGCATTCAGTCACAGTGAGGTGTGTGTGTGTGTGTGTGGAATGTTATATGCTATGCACTGAGTCACAGGGAGGTGAGTGTTTGTGTGAGTGCACGTGGTGGTATATGCTTTGCATTGAGTCACACTAAGCTGTGTGTGAGTGTTTGTATGTGTGTGTGTGTGGAGGTACAGGCTGTGTGTTGATTCACAGTGAGCCATGTGTGTTTCTTTGTGTGTGTAACTCTGCTAGCATACACTGTGCACTGAGTAACAGGGAGCTGTGTGTTTGTCTATGTATGTTTTGACATACTGTAAGCATTGAGTCAAACTGAGGTGTGTTTTGTGTGTCTGTATGCACTGGCATGGAATGTGCATGGAATCACATGGAGCTGTGCGTGTGTCTGTGTGTATTTGGTGGTGTAGAGACTGTATTGTGTCACAGTAAGCTGTGTGTGTATATGTGTGTGTGCTGGTATAGCCTGTGCATTGAGTCACAGTGAACTGTGTGTGTGTGTTTGCTGGGGTAGGCTGTGCTTTGATTCAAGGTGAGCTGTGAGTGTGTGTGCAGTGCTGGTATGGACTGTGCACTGAGTCACAGAGAACGGTGTGTGTGTCTATGTGTGTTTTGGTATAAAGTGAGCATTGAATCACACTGAGTTGTGTGCTGTGTGTTTTTGTGCACTGGTATGGAGTCTGCATGGAATCACAGTGAGCTGTGCATGTGTGTGTGTATTTGGTTGTGTAGAGTCTGTATTGCATCACAATAAGCTGTGTGTGTGTGATGGTACAGGATGTGCACTGTGTCATAGAGAGCAGTGTGTGTGTGTCTCTGCTGGTATAGGCTGTGCATTGACTCACAGGGAGCCTTGTGTGTGTGCAAGTACAGTCTGAGCATTGAGTTACAGTGAGATATGTTGCTTGTGTTTGTGCTGGTAAGAACTGTACATTATGTCAGAATGAGCCATGCATGTGTGTGTGTGTCTGTGTGTGCGTGTGTGTGCTGGTAGAGGTTGAGCACTGAATCACAGTTAGGTATGTGTCTGTGAGTGTATGCGTTTGCATTGAGCCACTGAGGTGTATGTGTGTGTTTGTGTGTGTGTGTGTGTGGTGCTACAAACGTCATTGAGTCACAGTGAGCCTTGTGTGTGTCTGTGTGATAATATAGGCTGTGGATTGAGTCACAGTGAGTTATGTGTGTCTGTGTGCTGCTGTAGACTGCGCATTGTGTGAAAATGAGTTGTTTGTGTGTAAATGTGCTCGTATAGACTGTGCCTTGAATCACAGTGAGCATATCTGTGTGTGTGTGCACTAGTTTGTGTGGAGCATTTAATCAGTTATGTGTGTGTGTGTGTGTGCTCGTATGGTCTTTGCATTGAGTAACTGAGGTGTATGTGTGTGTGTGGTGATACAGACTGTGCATTGAGTCACAGTGAGCCGTGTGTGTGTCTATGAGAGGGTGTGTGTTGGTGGGCTTTCATTGATTCAATGGGGTGTGTGTGTCTGTTGTGCGAAAGACTGCATTGAGTCACAGTGAGTCATGTGTGTATGTGCTGGTATAGGCGATTGATTGAGTCACGGTGAGCCATGTGTGTGTGCACGTTGGTATGTGTGTGTGTTCTTCTATAGGCTGTGCATTGAGTCACAGTGAATCCTGTATCTGTGCAGGTGTGTATGTGTGTGTGCTGGTATAGGCTGTGCTTTGAAACACACTGAGGTGTGTGTGTATGCTTGTATGTTTTGGTATACATTGTACATTGAGTCAGAGTGCTGTGTGTTTGTGTGCACGCTGGTATAGTCTGTGCATTGAGTCACAGTGATGTGTGTGTGTGTCTGCGTGTTCTGGTATAGGCTGACCATTATGTCACATTGAGGTGTGTGTGTCTGTGTGTATGTGCTGGTATAGGCTGCACATTTTGTCACAGTGAGGTGTGTGTCTGTGTATGTGCAGGTACAGGCTGCGCATTGAGTCACAGTGTGTGGTGTGTGTGTGTGTGTGTGATGTTATATGCTGTGCACTAGGACACAGTGAGCCGTGTGTGTGTGCTGGTATAATCTGAGCATTGAGTCACAGTGTGGTGTGGTGTGTGTGCCTTTGCTGGTATGGACTGTGCATTGAATCCCAGCCCTGTGTTAGTGTTTGTGTATTTGGTGCTGTAGAGTCTGCATGAGTCAGAGTAAGGTGTGTGTGTGTGTTGCTATAGGCTGAGAATTGAGTCACACCTAGGTGAGTGTATATGTATGTGTATACTGATATGGGATTTGCATTGAATTACTGAGCAGTGTGTGTGTGTGTGTGTGTGTGCACTTCAATAGGCTGTGCACTGAGCCACATTAAGGGGTGTTTCTGTGTGTGTGTGTGTGCAGGTATAGGCTATGCATTGACTCACATTGAGCCTTGTGTTTGTATGTGCTAGTATACACTGTTCATTGAGTCTCAGTGAGCCATGGTTGTGTGTGTCTGTTTACTTGTATGGGCTTGGCATTGAGTCACAGTGAGGTGTGTGTGTGTGTCTGTGTGTCAGTGTGGTGGTATAAACTGCGTTGAGTCACACGGCGGTGTGTGTGAGAGTGTGTGTGTGTGCACATACAGGCTGGTATTGAATCACAGTGATCCGTGTGTGTGCGTGTGTGTGCTGGAATAGGCAGAACATTGAGTCTCAGGTGTGTGTATGTGTGTGTGTATGCTGGTTTGGTCTCTGCATTGATTCACTAAGGTGTGTTGTGTGTGTATGTACATGGAGCTGAAGACTGTACACTGATTCACAGTGAGCTGTGTGTGTATGTGTGTGTGTGTGATGGTATGGGCTTTGCATAGAGCCACTGAGGTGTGTGTCTGTGTGTGTATACCTGGAACTACAGACTGTGCACTGATTCACAATGAGCCACGTGTGAATGTGTGTATGTGATAGTATAGGGTGTGCATGGAGTCACAATGAGCCGTGCATATGTGTCTTTGCATGGGTGTTGTGGTATAGGCTGTGCATTGTGTCACAGTGACTGTACGTGTGTGTGTGTGTATGTGATGGTATAGGACGTGCATTGAATCAGAGAGAGCCATGCATGTGTTTATGTGTGTGTGTGCTGGCATAGGCATTACATTGAGTCACAGTGAGCCATGTGTTTGTATGCTGGTTTAGACTCTGCATTGAGTCACAGCAAGACTTGTGTGTGTGCCAGTACAGGCTGTGCATTGAGTCAGTGAGTCATATATGTGTGTGTGTGTGTGTGTGTGTGCTGGTATAGACTGTGTATTGAGTCACTGTGAGCTGTGTGTGTATGTGTGTGCTGATAATAGCTGTGCATTGACTCACAGTGAGGTGTTTGTGTGTGTGTGTGCTGGTACAGGAAGCGTTTTCAGTCACCGTCAGGTGTGTGTGTGTGTGTGCATGTGAGTTTGTGTGCTGGTATGGGCTTTATTGACACATGGTTGTGTGTGTGAGTGTGTGGTGATACAGACTGCATTGGGTCACAGCAAGCTGTGTGTGTGTGTGCTTGTATAGGCGGTTGATTGAGTACCAGTGAGCCATGTGTGAGTGCGTGTTGGTATGTGTGTGTGTTCTGGTATAGGCTGTGCATAGAGTCGCAGTGAGGTCTGCATCTGTGCATGTGTGTGTGTGTGTGTGTTCTGGTATAGGCTGAGCTTTGAGTCCCTCTGAGGTGTGTGTGCATGTGCTGGTAAAATTGTGCCTTGATTCACTGTGCCATGTGAGTGTGTGTGCACGCTGGTATAGGTTGTGCATTGAGTCAGAGTGAGAGGTGTGTGTGTCTGTGTGTTCTGGTATAGGCTGACAATTGAGGCAAACTGAGGTGTGTGTGCACATGTATGTGTGTGTGTGCTGGTACAGCCTGCACATTGAGTCATATTGAGTTGTTTGTGAGTGTATGTGCAGGTAGAGGCAACACATTGAGTCACAGTGAGGTGTATGTGTGTGATGTTATGTGCTATGCACTGATTCATGGGGAGGTTTGTGTGTGTGTGTGTGTGCATTTTCTGGTATAGGATTTGCATTGAATCAAACTGAGCTGTGTTTTTGAGTGTCAGTATATGTGCGTGTGTGGAGGTATGGGCTGTGGATTGACTCACAGTTTGACGTATGTGCTTCTCTGTGTGTGTATGTCTGCTAGCATATCCTGTGCACTGAGTCACAGGGAGCCGTGTGTGTGTGTGTGTGTGTGTGTGTCCTGGTATAGAGTGTGCATTGATTCACAGTCAGCCATGTGTGTGTGTGTGTGAGTGCACTGGTATAGGATGTGCAGTGAGTCACAGTGAGGGGTGTTTGTTTCATTGTGTGTGTGCTTTCACAGGCTTAGAGGCACAATGAGATGTGGGTATGAGTGTGTCTGTGTGTGTGTGTGCTGCCATACACTGTGCCTTGAGTCACAGTGAGCTGTGTTGTGTGTTTGGTGCTGGTATGGAGTGGGCACTGACTCACAGTGAGCCATGTGTGTGTGCTTGTATAGGCGATTGAGTCACCGTGAGACATGTGTGAGTGCATGTTAGTATGTGTGTGTTCACATATAGGCTGTGCATTGATTCACAATAAGGTGTGTATGTGTGCGTGTGTGGGCTATTACAGATTGTGCATTGAGTCACAGTGTCGTGTGAGTGTGTGCAGGCTGGTATAGACTGTGCATTGTGTCACAGTGAGGGATGTGTGTGTCTGTGTGTTCTCATATAGGCTGACCATTTAGTCAGACTTTGGTGTGTGTGTGTGTGCTGGTATAGGCTGCATATCGCATCACCGTGATGTGTGTGTGTGTTTATGTGCAGGTACAGGCTGTGCATTGAGTCACAGCGAGGTGTATGTGTGTGTGTGTGTGTGATGTCATACGCTGTGCACTGAGTCACAGTGAGCCGTGTGGTTGTGCTGGTATAAACTGAGCATTGACTCACACAGGTATCGTGTGTGTGTATGTGCTGGTGTGGATTGTACATTGAGTCACAACCATGTGTGAGTTTTTGTATGTGTGTGTGCTGGTACAGGCTGTGCATTCAGTCACAGTGAGGTGTGTGTGTGTGTGTGGAATGTTATATGCTATGCACTGAGTCACAGGGAGGTGAGTGTTTGTGTGAGTGCACGTGGTGGTATATGCTTTGCATTGAGTCACACTA
This sequence comes from Globicephala melas, assembly GCF_963455315.2. NCBI lineage: Eukaryota > Metazoa > Chordata > Mammalia > Artiodactyla > Delphinidae > Globicephala > Globicephala melas. The sequence continues at coordinate 75,493 of NW_027207740.1, forward strand.
AGCTGTGTGTGAGTGTTTGTATGTGTGTGTGTGTGGAGGTACAGGCTGTGTGTTGATTCACAGTGAGCCATGTGTGTTTCTTTGTGTGTGTAACTCTGCTAGCATACACTGTGCACTGAGTAACAGGGAGCCGTGTGTTTGTCTATGTATGTTTTGACATACTGTGAGCATTGAGTCAAACTGAGGTGTGTTTTGTGTGTCTGTATGCACTGGCATGGAATGTGCATGGAATCACATGGAGCTGTGCGTGTGTCTGTGTGTATTTGGTGGTGTAGAGACTGTATTGTGTCGCAGTAAGCTGTGTGTGTATATGTGTGTGTGCTGGTATAGCCTGTGCATTGAGTCACAGTGAACTGTGTGTGTGTGTTTGCTGGGGTAGGCTGTGCTTTGATTCAAGGTGAGCTGTGAGTGTGTGTGCAGTGCTGGTATGGACTGTGCACTGAGTCACAGAGAACGGTGTGTGTGTCTATCTGTGTTTTGGTATAAAGTGAGCATTGAATCACACTGAGTTGTGTGCTGTGTGTTTTTGTGCACTGGTATGGAGTCTGCATGGAATCACAGTGAGCTGTGCATGTGTGTGTGTATTTGGTTGTGTAGAGTCTGTATTGCATCACAATAAGCTGTGTGTGTGTGATGGTACAGGATGTGCATTGTGTCATAGAGAGCAGTGTGTGTGTGTCTCTGCTGGTATAGGCTGTGCATTGACTCACAGGGAGCCTTGTGTGTGTGCAAGTACAGTCTGAGCATTGAGTTACAGTGAGATATGTTGCTTGTGTTTGTGCTGGTAAGAACTGTACATTATGTCAGAATGAGCCATGCATGTGTCTGTGTGTCTGTGTGTGCGTGTGTGTGCTGGTAGAGGTTGAGCACTGAATCACAGTTAGGTATGTGTCTGTGAGTGTATGCGTTTGCATTGAGCCACTGAGGTGTATGTGTGTGTTTGTGTGTGTGTGTGTGTGGTGCTACAAACGTCATTGAGTCACAGTGAGCCTTGTGTGTGTCTGTGTGATAATATAGGCTGTGGATTGAGTCACAGTGAGTTATGTGTGTCTGTGTGCTGCTGTAGACTGCGCATTGTGTGAAAATGAGTTGTTTGTGTGTAAATGTGCTCGTATAGACTGTGCCTTGAATCACAGTGAGCATATCTGTGTGTGTGTGCACTAGTTTGTGTGGAGCATTTAATCAGTTATGTGTGTGTGTGTGTGTGCTCGTATGGTCTTTGCATTGAGTAACTGAGGTGTATGTGTGTGTGTGGTGATACAGACTGTGCATTGAGTCACAGTGAGCCATGTGTGTGTGTCTATGAGAGGGTGTGTGTTGGTGGGCTTTCATTGATTCAATGGGGTGTGTGTGTCTGTTGTGCGAAAGACTGCATTGAGTCACAGTGAGTCATGTGTGTATGTGCTGGTATAGGCGATTGATTGAGTCACGGTGAGCCATGTGTGTGTGCACGTTGGTATGTGTGTGTGTTCTTCTATAGGCTGTGCATTGAGTCACAGTGAATCCTGTATCTGTGCAGGTGTGTATGTGTGTGTGCTGGTATAGGCTGTGCTTTGAAACACACTGAGGTGTGTGTGTATGCTTGTATGTTTTGGTATACATTGTACATTGAGTCAGAGTGCTGTGTGTTTGTGTGCACGCTGGTATAGTCTGTGCATTGAGTCACAGTGATGTGTGTGTGTGTCTGCGTGTTCTGGTATAGGCTGACCATTATGTCACATTGAGGTGTGTGTGTCTGTGTGTGTGTGCTGGTATAGGCTGCACATTTTGTCACAGTGAGGTGTGTGTGTGTGTATGTGCAGGTACAGGCTGCGCATTGAGTCACAGTGTGTGGTGTGTGTGTGTGTGTGATGTTATATGCTGTGCACTAGGACACAGTGAGCCGTGTGTGTGTGCTGGTATAATCTGAGCATTGAGTCACAGTGTGGTGTGCTGGTATGGACTGTGCATTGAATCCCAGCCCTGTGTTAGTGTTTGTGTATTTGGTGCTGTAGAGTCTGCATGAGTCAGAGTAAGGTGTGTGTGTGTGCTGCTATAGGCTGAGAATTGAGTCACACCTAGGTGAGTGTATGTGTATGTGTATACTGATATGGGATTTGCATTGAATTACTGAGCAGTGTGTGTGTGTGTGTGTGTGTGTGCGCACTGCAATAGGCTGTGCACTGAGCCACATTAAGGGGTGTTTCTCTGTGTCTGTGTGCAGGTATAGGCTATGCATTGACTCACATTGAGCCTTGTGTTTGTATGTGCTAGTATACACTGTTCATTGAGTCTCAGTGAGCCATGGTTGTGTGTGTCTCTTTACTTGTATGGGCTTGGCATTGAGTCACAGTGAGGTGTGTGTGTGTGTCTGTGTGTCTGTGTGGTGGTATAAACTGCATTGAGTCACACGGCGGTGTGTGTGAGAGTGTGTGTGTGTGCACATACAGGCTGGTATTGAATCACAGTGATCCGTGTGTGTGCGTGTGTGTGCTGGAATAGGCAGAGCATTGAGTCTCAGGTGTGTGTATGTGTGTGTGTATGCTGGTATGGTCTCTGCATTGATTCACTAAGGTGTGTTGTGTGTGTATGTACATGGAGCTGAAGACTGTACACTGATTCACAGTGAGCTGTGTGTGTATGTGTGTGTGTGTGTGGTGGTATGGGCTTTGCATAGAGCCACTGAGGTGTGTGTCTGTGTGTGTATACCTGGAACTACAGACTGTGCACTGATTCACAATGAGCCACGTGTGAATGTGTGTATGTGATAGTATAGGGTGTGCATGGAGTCACAATGAGCCGTGCATATGTGTCTTTGCATGGGTGTTGTGGTATAGGCTGTGCATTGTGTCACAGTGACTGTGCGTGTGTGTGTGTGTGTATGTGATGGTATAGGACGTGCATTGAATCAGAGAGAGCCATGCATGTGTCTATGTGTGTGTGTGCTGGCATAGGCATTACATTGAGTCACAGTGAGCCATGTGTTTGTATGCTGGTTTAGACTCTGCATTGAGTCACAGCAAGACTTGTGTGTGTGCCAGTACAGGCTGTGCATTGAGTCAGTGAGTCATATATGTGTGTGTGTGTGTGTGTGCTGGTATAGACTCTGTATTGAGTCACTGTGAGCTGTGTGTGTATGTGTGTGCTCATATAGGCTGTGCATTGAGTCACAGTGAGGTGTTTGTGTGTGTGTGTGCTGGTACAGGAAGCGTTTTCAGTCACAGTCAGGTGTGTGTGTGTGCGCTTGTGAGTTTGTGTGCCGGTATGGGCTTTATTGACACATGGTTGTGTGTGTGAGTGTGTGGTGATACAGACTGCATTGGGTCACAGCAAGCTGTGTGTGTGTGTGCTTGTATAGGCGGTTGATTGAGTACCAGTGAGCCATGTGTGAGTGCGTGTTGGTATGTGTGTGTGTTCTGGTATAGGCTGTGCATAGAGTCACAGTGAGGTCTGCATCTGTGCATGTGTGTGTGTGTGTGTGTTCTGGTATAGGCTGAGCTTTGAGTCCCTCTGAGGTGTGTGTGCATGTGCTGGTAAAATTGTGCCTTGATTCACTGTGCCATGTGAGTGTGTGTGCACGCTGGTATAGGTTGTGCATTGAGTCAGAGTGAGAGGTGTGTGTGTCTGTGTGTTCTGGTATAGGCTGACAATTGAGGCAAACTGAGGTGTGTGTGCACATGTATGTGTGTGTGTGCTGGTACAGCCTGCACATTGAGTCATATTGAGTTGTTTGTGAGTGTATGTGCAGGTAGAGGCAACACATTGAGTCACAGTGAGGTGTATGTGTGTGATGTTATGTGCTATGCACTGATTCATGGGGAGGTTTGTGTGTGTGTGTGTGTGCATTTTCTGGTATAGAATTTGCATTGAATCACACTGAGCTGAGTTTTTGAGTGTCAGTATATGTGCGTGTGTGGAGGTATGGGCTGTGGATTGACTCACAGTTTGACGTATGTGCTTCTCTGTGTGTGTATGTCTGCTAGCATATCCTGTGCACTGAGTCACAGGGAGCCGTGTGTGTGTGTGTGTGTGTGTGTCCTGGTATAGAGTGTGCATTGATTCACAGTCAGCCATGTGTGTGTGTGTGTGAGTGCACTGGTATAGGATGTGCAGTGAGTCACAGTGAGGGGTGTTTGTTTCATTGTGTGTGTGCTTTCACAGGCTTAGAGGCACAATGAGATGTGGGTATGAGTGTGTCTGTGTGTGTGTGTGCTGCCATACACTGTGCCTTGAGTCACAGTGAGCTGTGTTGTGTGTTTGGTGCTGGTATGGAGTGGGCACTGACTCACAGTGAGCCATGTGTGTGTGCTTGTATAGGTGATTGAGTCACCGTGAGACATGTGTGAGTGCATGTTAGTATGTGTGTGTTCACATATAGGCTGTGCATTGATTCACAATAAGGTGTGTATGAGTGCGTGTGTGGGCTATTACAGATTGTGCATTGAGTCACAGTGTCGTGTGAGTGTGTGCAGGCTGGTATAGACTGTGCATTGTGTCACAGTGAGGGATGTGTGTGTCTGTGTGTTCTCATATAGGCTGACCATTTAGTCAGACTTTGGTGTGTGTGTGTGTGTGCTGGTATAGGCTGCATATCGCATCACAGTGATGTGTGTGTGTGTTTATGTGCAGGTACAGGCTGTGCATTGAGTCACAGCGAGGTGTATGTGTGTGTGTGTGTGTGTGATGTCATACGCTGTGCACTGAGTCACAGTGAGCCGTGTGGTTGTGCTGGTATAAACTGAGCATTGACTCACACAGGTATCGTGTGTGTGTATGTGCTGGTGTGGATTGTACATTGAGTCACAACCATGTGTGAGTTTTTGTATGTGTGTGTGCTGGTACAGGCTGTGCATTCAGTCACAGTGAGGTGTGTGTGTGTGTGTGTGGAATGTTATATGCTATGCACTGAGTCACAGGGAGGTGAGTGTTTGTGTGAGTGCACGTGGTGGTATATGCTTTGCATTGAGTCACACTAAGCTGTGTGTGAGTGTTTGTATGTGTGTGTGTGTGGAGGTACAGGCTGTGTGTTGATTCACAGTGAGCCATGTGTGTTTCTTTGTGTGTGTAACTCTGCTAGCATACACTGTGCACTGAGTAACAGGGAGCTGTGTGTTTGTCTATGTATGTTTTGACATACTGTAAGCATTGAGTCAAACTGAGGTGTGTTTTGTGTGTCTGTATGCACTGGCATGGAATGTGCATGGAATCACATGGAGCTGTGCGTGTGTCTGTGTGTATTTGGTGGTGTAGAGACTGTATTGTGTCACAGTAAGCTGTGTGTGTATATGTGTGTGTGCTGGTATAGCCTGTGCATTGAGTCACAGTGAACTGTGTGTGTGTGTTTGCTGGGGTAGGCTGTGCTTTGATTCAAGGTGAGCTGTGAGTGTGTGTGCAGTGCTGGTATGGACTGTGCACTGAGTCACAGAGAACGGTGTGTGTGTCTATGTGTGTTTTGGTATAAAGTGAGCATTGAATCACACTGAGTTGTGTGCTGTGTGTTTTTGTGCACTGGTATGGAGTCTGCATGGAATCACAGTGAGCTGTGCATGTGTGTGTGTATTTGGTTGTGTAGAGTCTGTATTGCATCACAATAAGCTGTGTGTGTGTGATGGTACAGGATGTGCACTGTGTCATAGAGAGCAGTGTGTGTGTGTCTCTGCTGGTATAGGCTGTGCATTGACTCACAGGGAGCCTTGTGTGTGTGCAAGTACAGTCTGAGCATTGAGTTACAGTGAGATATGTTGCTTGTGTTTGTGCTGGTAAGAACTGTACATTATGTCAGAATGAGCCATGCATGTGTGTGTGTGTCTGTGTGTGCGTGTGTGTGCTGGTAGAGGTTGAGCACTGAATCACAGTTAGGTATGTGTCTGTGAGTGTATGCGTTTGCATTGAGCCACTGAGGTGTATGTGTGTGTTTGTGTGTGTGTGTGTGTGGTGCTACAAACGTCATTGAGTCACAGTGAGCCTTGTGTGTGTCTGTGTGATAATATAGGCTGTGGATTGAGTCACAGTGAGTTATGTGTGTCTGTGTGCTGCTGTAGACTGCGCATTGTGTGAAAATGAGTTGTTTGTGTGTAAATGTGCTCGTATAGACTGTGCCTTGAATCACAGTGAGCATATCTGTGCGTGTGTGCACTAGTTTGTGTGGAGCATTTAATCAGTTATGTGTGTGTGTGTGTGTGCTCGTATGGTCTTTGCATTGAGTAACTGAGGTGTATGTGTGTGTGTGGTGATACAGACTGTGCATTGAGTCACAGTGAGCCGTGTGTGTGTCTATGAGAGGGTGTGTGTTGGTGGGCTTTCATTGATTCAATGGGGTGTGTGTGTCTGTTGTGCGAAAGACTGCATTGAGTCACAGTGAGTCATGTGTGTATGTGCTGGTATAGGCGATTGATTGAGTCACGGTGAGCCATGTGTGTGTGCACGTTGGTATGTGTGTGTGTTCTTCTATAGGCTGTGCATTGAGTCACAGTGAATCCTGTATCTGTGCAGGTGTGTATGTGTGTGTGCTGGTATAGGCTGTGCTTTGAAACACACTGAGGTGTGTGTGTATGCTTGTATGTTTTGGTATACATTGTACATTGAGTCAGAGTGCTGTGTGTTTGTGTGCACGCTGGTATAGTCTGTGCATTGAGTCACAGTGATGTGTGTGTGTGTCTGCGTGTTCTGGTATAGGCTGACCATTATGTCACATTGAGGTGTGTGTGTCTGTGTGTGTGTGCTGGTATAGGCTGCACATTTTGTCACAGTGAGGTGTGTGTGTGTGTATGTGCAGGTACAGGCTGCGCATTGAGTCACAGTGTGTGGTGTGTGTGTGTGTGTGATGTTATATGCTGTGCACTAGGACACAGTGAGCCGTGTGTGTGTGCTGGTATAATCTGAGCATTGAGTCACAGTGTGGTGTGCTGGTATGGACTGTGCATTGAATCCCAGCCCTGTGTTAGTGTTTGTGTATTTGGTGCTGTAGAGTCTGCATGAGTCAGAGTAAGGTGTGTGTGTGTGTTGCTATAGGCTGAGAATTGAGTCACACCTAGGTGAGTGTATATGTATGTGTATATTGATATGGGATTTGCATTGAATTACTGAGTAGTGTGTGTGTGTGTGTGTGTGTGCACTTCAATAGGCTGTGCACTGAGCCACATTAAGGGGTGTTTCTGTGTGTGTGTGTGTGCAGGTATAGGCTATGCATTGACTCACATTGAGCCTTGTGTTTGTATGTGCTAGTATACACTGTTCATTGAGTCTCAGTGAGCCATGGTTGTGTGTGTCTGTTTACTTGTATGGGCTTGGCATTGAGTCACAGTGAGGTGTGTGTGTGTGTCTGTGTGTCAGTGTGGTGGTATAAACTGTGTTGAGTCACACGGCGGTGTGTGTGAGAGTGTGTGTGTGTGCACATACAGGCTGGTATTGAATCACAGTGATCCGTGTGTGTGCGTGTGTGTGCTGGAATAGGCAGAACATTGAGTCTCAGGTGTGTGTATGTGTGTGTGTATGGTGGTTTGGTCTCTGCATTGATTCACTAAGGTGTGTTGTGTGTGTATGTACATGGAGCTGAAGACTGTACACTGATTCACAGTGAGCTGTGTGTGTATGTGTGTGTGTGTGATGGTATGGGCTTTGCATAGAGCCACTGAGGTGTGTGTCTGTGTGTGTATACCTGGAACTACAGACTGTGCACTGATTCACAATGAGCCACGTGTGAATGTGTGTATGTGATAGTATAGGGTGTGCATGGAGTCACAATGAGCCGTGCATATGTGTCTTTGCATGGGTGTTGTGGTATAGGCTGTGCATTGTGTCACAGTGACTGTACGTGTGTGTGTGTGTGTATGTGATGGTATAGGACGTGCATTGAATCAGAGAGAGCCATGCATGTGTCTATGTGTGTGTGTGCTGGCATAGGCATTACATTGAGTCACAGTGAGCCATGTGTTTGTATGCTGGTTTAGACTCTGCATTGAGTCACAGCAAGACTTGTGTGTGTGCCAGTACAGGCTGTGCATTGAGTCAGTGAGTCATATATGTGTGTGTGTGTGTGTGTGTGTGTGCTGGTATAGACTGTGTATTGAGTCACTGTGAGCTGTGTGTGTATGTGTGTGCTGATAATAGCTGTGCATTGATTCACAGTGAGGTGTTTGTGTGTGTGTGTGCTGGTACAGGAAGCGTTTTCAGTCACCGTCAGGTGTGTGTGTGTGTGTGCATGTGAGTTTGTGTGCTGGTATGGGCTTTATTGACACATGGTTGTGTGTGTGAGTGTGTGGTGATACAGACTGCATTGGGTCACAGCAAGCTGTGTGTGTGTGTGCTTGTATAGGCGGTTGATTGAGTACCAGTGAGCCATGTGTGAGTGCGTGTTGGTATGTGTGTGTGTTCTGGTATAGGCTGTGCATAGAGTCGCAGTGAGGTCTGCATCTGTGCATGTGTGTGTGTGTGTGTGTTCTGGTATAGGCTGAGCTTTGAGTCCCTCTGAGGTGTGTGTGCATGTGCTGGTAAAATTGTGCCTTGATTCACTGTGCCATGTGAGTGTGTGTGCACGCTGGTATAGGTTGTGCATTGAGTCAGAGTGAGAGGTGTGTGTGTCTGTGTGTTCTGGTATAGGCTGACAATTGAGGCAAACTGAGGTGTGTGTGCACATGTATGTGTGTGTGTGCTGGTACAGCCTGCACATTGAGTCATATTGAGTTGTTTGTGAGTGTATGTGCAGGTAGAGGCAACACATTGAGTCACAGTGAGGTGTATGTGTGTGATGTTATGTGCTATGCACTGATTCATGGGGAGGTTTGTGTGTGTGTGTGTGTGCATTTTCTGGTATAGGATTTGCATTGAATCAAACTGAGCTGTGTTTTTGAGTGTCAGTATATGTGCGTGTGTGGAGGTATGGGCTGTGGATTGACTCACAGTTTGACGTATGTGCTTCTCTGTGTGTGTATGTCTGCTAGCATATCCTGTGCACTGAGTCACAGGGAGCCGTGTGTGTGTGTGTGTGTGTGTGTGTGTCCTGGTATAGAGTGTGCATTGATTCACAGTCAGCCATGTGTGTGTGTGTGTGTGAGTGCACTGGTATAGGATGTGCAGTGAGTCACAGTGAGGGGTGTTTGTTTCATTGTGTGTGTGCTTTCACAGGCTTAGAGGCACAATGAGATGTGGGTATGAGTGTGTCTGTGTGTGTGTTTGCTGCCATACACTGTGCCTTGAGTCACAGTGAGCTGTGTTGTGTGTTTGGTGCTGGTATGGAGTGGGCACTGACTCACAGTGAGCCATGTGTGTGTGCTTGTATAGGCGATTGAGTCACCGTGAGACATGTGTGAGTGCATGTTAGTATGTGTGTGTTCACATATAGGCTGTGCATTGATTCACAATAAGGTGTGTATGTGTGCGTGTGTGGGCTATTACAGATTGTGCATTGAGTCACAGTGTCGTGTGAGTGTGTGCAGGCTGGTATAGACTGTGCATTGTGTCACAGTGAGGGATGTGTGTGTCTGTGTGTTCTCATATAGGCTGACCATTTAGTCAGACTTTGGTGTGTGTGTGTGTGTGCTGGTATAGGCTGAATATCGCATCACAGTGATGTGTGTGTGTGTTTATGCGCAGGTACAGGCTGTGCATTGAGTCACAGCGAGGTGTATGTGTGTGTGTGTGTGTGTGTGATGTCATACGCTATGCACTGAGTCACAGTGAGCCGTGTGGTTGTGCTGGTATAAACTGAGCATTGACTCACACAGGTATCGTGTGTGTGTATGTGCTGGTGTGGATTGTACATTGAGTCACAACCATGTGTGAGTTTTTGTATGTGTGTGTGCTGGTACAGGCTGTGCATTCAGTCACAGTGAGGTGTGTGTGTGTGTGTGGAATGTTATATGCTATGCACTGAGTCACAGGGAGGTGAGTGTTTGTGTGAGTGCACGTGGTGGTATATGCTTTGCATTGAGTCACACTAAGCTGTGTGTGAGTGTTTGTATGTGTGTGTGTGTGGAGGTACAGGCTGTGTGTTGATTCACAGTGAGCCATGTGTGTTTCTTTGTGTGTGTAACTCTGCTAGCATACACTGTGCACTGAGTAACAGGGAGCTGTGTGTTTGTCTATGTATGTTTTGACATACTGTAAGCATTGAGTCAAACTGAGGTGTGTTTTGTGTGTCTGTATGCACTGGCATGGAATGTGCATGGAATCACATGGAGCTGTGCGTGTGTCTGTGTGTATTTGGTGGTGTAGAGACTGTATTGTGTCACAGTAAGCTGTGTGTGTATATGTGTGTGTGCTGGTATAGCCTGTGCATTGAGTCACAGTGAACTGTGTGTGTGTGTTTGCTGGGGTAGGCTGTGCTTTGATTCAAGGTGAGCTGTGAGTGTGTGTGCAGTGCTGGTATGGACTGTGCACTGAGTCACAGAGAACGGTGTGTGTGTCTATGTGTGTTTTGGTATAAAGTGAGCATTGAATCACACTGAGTTGTGTGCTGTGTGTTTTTGTGCACTGGTATGGAGTCTGCATGGAATCACAGTGAGCTGTGCATGTGTGTGTGTATTTGGTTGTGTAGAGTCTGTATTGCATCACAATAAGCTGTGTGTGTGTGTGATGGTACAGGATGTGCACTGTGTCATAGAGAGCAGTGTGTGTGTGTCTCTGCTGGTATAGGCTGTGCATTGACTCACAGGGAGCCTTGTGTGTGTGCAAGTACAGTCTGAGCATTGAGTTACAGTGAGATATGTTGCTTGTGTTTGTGCTGGTAAGAACTGTACATTATGTCAGAATGAGCCATGCATGTGTGTGTGTGTCTGTGTGTGCGTGTGTGTGCTGGTAGAGGTTGAGCACTGAATCACAGTTAGGTATGTGTCTGTGAGTGTATGCGTTTGCATTGAGCCACTGAGGTGTATGTGTGTGTTTGTGTGTGTGTGTGTGTGGTGCTACAAACGTCATTGAGTCACAGTGAGCCTTGTGTGTGTCTGTGTGATAATATAGGCTGTGGATTGAGTCACAGTGAGTTATGTGTGTCTGTGTGCTGCTGTAGACTGCGCATTGTGTGAAAATGAGTTGTTTGTGTGTAAATGTGCTCGTATAGACTGTGCCTTGAATCACAGTGAGCATATCTGTGTGTGTGTGCACTAGTTTGTGTGGAGCATTTAATCAGTTATGTGTGTGTGTGTGTGTGCTCGTATGGTCTTTGCATTGAGTAACTGAGGTGTATGTGTGTGTGTGGTGATACAGACTGTGCATTGAGTCACAGTGAGCCATGTGTGTGTGTCTATGAGAGGGTGTGTGTTGGTGGGCTTTCATTGATTCAATGGGGTGTGTGTGTCTGTTGTGCGAAAGACTGCATTGAGTCACAGTGAGTCATGTGTGTATGTGCTGGTATAGGCGATTGATTGAGTCACGGTGAGCCATGTGTGTGTGCACGTTGGTATGTGTGTGTGTTCTTCTATAGGCTGTGCATTGAGTCACAGTGAATCCTGTATCTGTGCAGGTGTGTATGTGTGTGTGCTGGTATAGGCTGTGCTTTGAAACACACTGAGGTGTGTGTGTATGCTTGTATGTTTTGGTATACATTGTACATTGAGTCAGAGTGCTGTGTGTTTGTGTGCACGCTGGTATAGTCTGTGCATTGAGTCACAGTGATGTGTGTGTGTGTCTGCGTGTTCTGGTATAGGCTGACCATTATGTCACATTGAGGTGTGTGTGTCTGTGTGTGTGTGCTGGTATAGGCTGCACATTTTGTCACAGTGAGGTGTGTGTGTGTGTATGTGCAGGTACAGGCTGCGCATTGAGTCACAGTGTGTGGTGTGTGTGTGTGTGTGATGTTATATGCTGTGCACTAGGACACAGTGAGCCGTGTGTGTGTGCTGGTATAATCTGAGCATTGAGTCACAGTGTGGTGTGGTGTGTGTGCCTGCTGGTATGGACTGTGCATTGAATCCCAGCCCTGTGTTAGTGTTTGTGTATTTGGTGCTGTAGAGTCTGCATGAGTCAGAGTAAGGTGTGTGTGTGTGTTGCTATAGGCTGAGAATTGAGTCACACCTAGGTGAGTGTATATGTATGTGTATACTGATATGGGATTTGCATTGAATTACTGAGCAGTGTGTGTGTGTGTGTGTGTGTGCACTTCAATAGGCTGTGCACTGAGCCACATTAAGGGGTGTTTCTGTGTGTGTGTGTGTGCAGGTATAGGCTATGCATTGACTCACATTGAGCCTTGTGTTTGTATGTGCTAGTATACACTGTTCATTGAGTCTCAGTGAGCCATGGTTGTGTGTGTCTGTTTACTTGTATGGGCTTGGCATTGAGTCACAGTGAGGTGTGTGTGTGTGTCTGTGTGTCAGTGTGGTGGTATAAACTGCGTTGAGTCACACGGCGGTGTGTGTGAGAGTGTGTGTGTGTGCACATACAGGCTGGTATTGAATCACAGTGATCCGTGTGTGTGCGTGTGTGTGCTGGAATAGGCAGAACATTGAGTCTCAGGTGTGTGTATGTGTGTGTGTATGCTGGTTTGGTCTCTGCATTGATTCACTAAGGTGTGTTGTGTGTGTATGTACATGGAGCTGAAGACTGTACACTGATTCACAGTGAGCTGTGTGTGTATGTGTGTGTGTGTGATGGTATGGGCTTTGCATAGAGCCACTGAGGTGTGTGTCTGTGTGTGTATACCTGGAACTACAGACTGTGCACTGATTCACAATGAGCCACGTGTGAATGTGTGTATGTGATAGTATAGGGTGTGCATGGAGTCACAATGAGCCGTGCATATGTGTCTTTGCATGGGTGTTGTGGTATAGGCTGTGCATTGTGTCACAGTGACTGTACGTGTGTGTGTGTGTGTATGTGATGGTATAGGACGTGCATTGAATCAGAGAGAGCCATGCATGTGTCTATGTGTGTGTGTGCTGGCATAGGCATTACATTGAGTCACAGTGAGCCATGTGTTTGTATGCTGGTTTAGACTCTGCATTGAGTCACAGCAAGACTTGTGTGTGTGCCAGTACAGGCTGTGCATTGAGTCAGTGAGTCATATATGTGTGTGTGTGTGTGTGTGTGTGCTGGTATAGACTGTGTATTGAGTCACTGTGAGCTGTGTGTGTATGTGTGTGCTGATAATAGCTGTGCATTGATTCACAGTGAGGTGTTTGTGTGTGTGTGTGCTGGTACAGGAAGCGTTTTCAGTCACCGTCAGGTGTGTGTGTGTGTGTGCATGTGAGTTTGTGTGCTGGTATGGGCTTTATTGACACATGGTTGTGTGTGTGAGTGTGTGGTGATACAGACTGCATTGGGTCACAGCAAGCTGTGTGTGTGTGTGCTTGTATAGGCGGTTGATTGAGTACCAGTGAGCCATGTGTGAGTGCGTGTTGGTATGTGTGTGTGTTCTGGTATAGGCTGTGCATAGAGTCGCAGTGAGGTCTGCATCTGTGCATGTGTGTGTGTGTGTGTGTTCTGGTATAGGCTGAGCTTTGAGTCCCTCTGAGGTGTGTGTGCATGTGCTGGTAAAATTGTGCCTTGATTCACTGTGCCATGTGAGTGTGTGTGCACGCTGGTATAGGTTGTGCATTGAGTCAGAGTGAGAGGTGTGTGTGTCTGTGTGTTCTGGTATAGGCTGACAATTGAGGCAAACTGAGGTGTGTGTGCACATGTATGTGTGTGTGTGCTGGTACAGCCTGCACATTGAGTCATATTGAGTTGTTTGTGAGTGTATGTGCAGGTAGAGGCAACACATTGAGTCACAGTGAGGTGTATGTGTGTGATGTTATGTGCTATGCACTGATTCATGGGGAGGTTTGTGTGTGTGTGTGTGTGCATTTTCTGGTATAGGATTTGCATTGAATCAAACTGAGCTGTGTTTTTGAGTGTCAGTATATGTGCGTGTGTGGAGGTATGGGCTGTGGATTGACTCACAGTTTGACGTATGTGCTTCTCTGTGTGTGTATGTCTGCTAGCATATCCTGTGCACTGAGTCACAGGGAGCCGTGTGTGTGTGTGTGTGTGTGTGTGTGTCCTGGTATAGAGTGTGCATTGATTCACAGTCAGCCATGTGTGTGTGTGTGTGTGAGTGCACTGGTATAGGATGTGCAGTGAGTCACAGTGAGGGGTGTTTGTTTCATTGTGTGTGTGCTTTCACAGGCTTAGAGGCACAATGAGATGTGGGTATGAGTGTGTCTGTGTGTGTGTTTGCTGCCATACACTGTGCCTTGAGTCACAGTGAGCTGTGTTGTGTGTTTGGTGCTGGTATGGAGTGGGCACTGACTCACAGTGAGCCATGTGTGTGTGCTTGTATAGGCGATTGAGTCACCGTGAGACATGTGTGAGTGCATGTTAGTATGTGTGTGTTCACATATAGGCTGTGCATTGATTCACAATAAGGTGTGTATGTGTGCGTGTGTGGGCTATTACAGATTGTGCATTGAGTCACAGTGTCGTGTGAGTGTGTGCAGGCTGGTATAGACTGTGCATTGTGTCACAGTGAGGGATGTGTGTGTCTGTGTGTTCTCATATAGGCTGACCATTTAGTCAGACTTTGGTGTGTGTGTGTGTGCTGGTATAGGCTGCATATCGCATCACCGTGATGTGTGTGTGTGTTTATGTGCAGGTACAGGCTGTGCATTGAGTCACAGCGAGGTGTATGTGTGTGTGTGTGTGTGATGTCATACGCTGTGCACTGAGTCACAGTGAGCCGTGTGGTTGTGCTGGTATAAACTGAGCATTGACTCACACAGGTATCGTGTGTGTGTATGTGCTGGTGTGGATTGTACATTGAGTCACAACCATGTGTGAGTTTTTGTATGTGTGTGTGCTGGTACAGGCTGTGCATTCAGTCACAGTGAGGTGTGTGTGTGTGTGTGGAATGTTATATGCTATGCACTGAGTCACAGGGAGGTGAGTGTTTGTGTGAGTGCACGTGGTGGTATATGCTTTGCATTGAGTCACACTAAGCTGTGTGTGAGTGTTTGTATGTGTGTGTGTGTGGAGGTACAGGCTGTGTGTTGATTCACAGTGAGCCATGTGTGTTTCTTTGTGTGTGTAACTCTGCTAGCATACACTGTGCACTGAGTAACAGGGAGCCGTGTGTTTGTCTATGTATGTTTTGACATACTGTGAGCATTGAGTCAAACTGAGGTGTGTTTTGTGTGTCTGTATGCACTGGCATGGAATGTGCATGGAATCACATGGAGCTGTGCGTGTGTCTGTGTGTATTTGGTGGTGTAGAGACTGTATTGTGTCACAGTAAGCTGTGTGTGTATATGTGTGTGTGCTGGTATAGCCTGTGCATTGAGTCACAGTGAACTGTGTGTGTGTGTTTGCTGGGGTAGGCTGTGCTTTGATTCAAGGTGAGCTGTGAGTGTGTGTGCAGTGCTGGTATGGACTGTGCACTGAGTCACAGAGAACGGTGTGTGTGTCTATGTGTGTTTTGGTATAAAGTGAGCATTGAATCACACTGAGTTGTGTGCTGTGTGTTTTTGTGCACTGGTATGGAGTCTGCATGGAATCACAGTGAGCTGTGCATGTGTGTGTGTATTTGGTTGTGTAGAGTCTGTATTGCATCACAATAAGCTGTGTGTGTGTGTGATGGTACAGGATGTGCACTGTGTCATAGAGAGCAGTGTGTGTGTGTCTCTGCTGGTATAGGCTGTGCATTGACTCACAGGGAGCCTTGTGTGTGTGCAAGTACAGTCTGAGCATTGAGTTACAGTGAGATATGTTGCTTGTGTTTGTGCTGGTAAGAACTGTACATTATGTCAGAATGAGCCATGCATGTGTGTGTGTGTCTGTGTGTGCGTGTGTGTGCTGGTAGAGGTTGAGCACTGAATCACAGTTAGGTATGTGTCTGTGAGTGTATGCGTTTGCATTGAGCCACTGAGGTGTATGTGTGTGTTTGTGTGTGTGTGTGTGGTGCTACAAACGTCATTGAGTCACAGTGAGCCTTGTGTGTGTCTGTGTGATAATATAGGCTGTGGATTGAGTCACAGTGAGTTATGTGTGTCTGTGTGCTGCTGTAGACTGCGCATTGTGTGAAAATGAGTTGTTTGTGTGTAAATGTGCTCGTATAGACTGTGCCTTGAATCACAGTGAGCATATCTGTGTGTGTGTGCACTAGTTTGTGTGGAGCATTTAATCAGTTATGTGTGTGTGTGTGTGTGCTCGTATGGTCTTTGCATTGAGTAACTGAGGTGTATGTGTGTGTGTGGTGATACAGACTGTGCATTGAGTCACAGTGAGCCATGTGTGTGTGTCTATGAGAGGGTGTGTGTTGGTGGGCTTTCATTGATTCAATGGGGTGTGTGTGTCTGTTGTGCGAAAGACTGCATTGAGTCACAGTGAGTCATGTGTGTATGTGCTGGTATAGGCGATTGATTGAGTCACGGTGAGCCATGTGTGTGTGCACGTTGGTATGTGTGTGTGTTCTTCTATAGGCTGTGCATTGAGTCACAGTGAATCCTGTATCTGTGCAGGTGTGTATGTGTGTGTGCTGGTATAGGCTGTGCTTTGAAACACACTGAGGTGTGTGTGTATGCTTGTATGTTTTGGTATACATTGTACATTGAGTCAGAGTGCTGTGTGTTTGTGTGCACGCTGGTATAGTCTGTGCATTGAGTCACAGTGATGTGTGTGTGTGTCTGCGTGTTCTGGTATAGGCTGACCATTATGTCACATTGAGGTGTGTGTGTCTGTGTGTGTGTGCTGGTATAGGCTGCACATTTTGTCACAGTGAGGTGTGTGTGTGTGTATGTGCAGGTACAGGCTGCGCATTGAGTCACAGTGTGTGGTGTGTGTGTGTGTGTGATGTTATATGCTGTGCACTAGGACACAGTGAGCCGTGTGTGTGTGCTGGTATAATCTGAGCATTGAGTCACAGTGTGGTGTGCTGGTATGGACTGTGCATTGAATCCCAGCCCTGTGTTAGTGTTGGTGTATTTGGTGCTGTAGAGTCTGCATGAGTCAGAGTAAGGTGTGTGTGTGTGCTGCTATAGGCTGAGAATTGAGTCACACCTAGGTGAGTGTATGTGTATGTGTATACTGATATGGGATTTGCATTGAATTACTGAGCAGTGTGTGTGTGTGTGTGTGTGTGTGCGCACTGCAATAGGCTGTGCACTGAGCCACATTAAGGGGTGTTTCTCTGTGTCTGTGTGCAGGTATAGGCTATGCATTGACTTACATTGAGCCTTGTGTTTGTATGTGCTAGTATACACTGTTCATTGAGTCTCAGTGAGCCATGGTTGTGTGTGTCTGTTTACTTGTATGGGCTTGGCATTGAGTCACAGTGAGGTGTGTGTGTGTGTCTGTGTGTCTGTGTGGTGGTATAAACTGCATTGAGTCACACGGCGGTGTGTGTGAGAGTGTGTGTGTGTGCACATACAGGCTGGTATTGAATCACAGTGATCCGTGTGTGTGCGTGTGTGTGCTGGAATAGGCAGAGCATTGAGTCTCAGGTGTGTGTATGTGTGTGTGTATGCTGGTATGGTCTCTGCATTGATTCACTAAGGTGTGTTGTGTGTGTATGTTCATGGAGCTGAAGACTGTACACTGATTCACAGTGAGCTGTGTGTGTATGTGTGTGTGTGTGTGGTGGTATGGGCTTTGCATAGAGCCACTGAGGTGTGTGTCTGTGTGTGTATACCTGGAACTACAGACTGTGCACTGATTCACAATGAGCCACGTGTGAATGTGTGTATGTGATAGTATAGGGTGTGCATGGAGTCACAATGAGCCGTGCATATGTGTCTTTGCATGGGTGTTGTGGTATAGGCTGTGCATTGTGTCACAGTGACTGTGCGTGTGTGTGTGTGTGTATGTGATGGTATAGGACGTGCATTGAATCAGAGAGAGCCATGCATGTGTCTATGTGTGTGTGTGCTGGCATAGGCATTACATTGAGTCACAGTGAACCATGTGTTTGTATGCTGGTTTAGACTCTGCATTGAGTCACAGCAAGACTTGTGTGTGTGCCAGTACAGGCTGTGCATTGAGTCAGTGAGTAATATATGTGTGTGTGTGTGTGTGTGTGCTGGTATAGACTCTGTATTGAGTCACTGTGAGCTGTGTGTGTATGTGTGTGCTCATATAGGCTGTGCATTGAGTCACAGTGAGGTGTTTGTGTGTGTGTGTGTGATGGTATGGGCTTTGCATTGAGTCACTGAGGTGTGTGTCTGTGTGTGTATACCTGGAACTACAGACTGTGCATTGATTCACAATGAGCCACGTGTGAATGTGTGTATGTGATAGTATAGGGTGTGCATGGAGTCACAATGAGCCGTGCATATGTGTCTTTGCATGGGTGTTGTGGTATAGGCTGTGCATTGTGTCACAGTGACTGTGCGTGTGTGTGTGTGTGTATGTGATGGTATAGGACGTGCATTGAATCAGAGAGAGCCATGCATGTGTCTATGTGTGTGTGTGCTGGCATAGGCATTACATTGAGTCACAGTGAACCATGTGTTTGTATGCTGGTTTAGACTCTGCATTGAGTCACAGCAAGACTTGTGTGTGTGCCAGTACAGGCTGTGCATTGAGTCAGTGAGTAATATATGTGTGTGTGTGTGTGTGTGTGCTGGTATAGACTCTGTATTGAGTCACTGTGAGCTGTGTGTGTATGTGTGTGCTCATATAGGCTGTGCATTGAGTCACAGTGAGGTGTTTGTGTGTGTGTGTGTGATGGTATGGGCTTTGCATTGAGTCACTGAGGTGTGTGTCTGTGTGTGTATACCTGGAACTACAGACTGTGCATTGATTCACAATGAGCCACGTGTGAATGTGTGTATGTGATAGTATAGGGTGTGCATGGAGTCACAATGAGCCGTGCATATGTGTCTTTGCATGGGTGTTGTGGTATAGGCTGTGCATTGTGTCACAGTGACTGTGCGTGTGTGTGTGTGTGTATGTGATGGTATAGGACGTGCATTGAATCAGAGAGAGCCATGCATGTGTCTATGTGTGTGTGTGCTGGCATAGGCATTACATTGAGTCACAGTGAACCATGTGTTTGTATGCTGGTTTAGACTCTGCATTGAGTCACAGCAAGACTTGTGTGTGTGCCAGTACAGGCTGTGCATTGAGTCAGTGAGTAATATATGTGTGTGTGTGTGTGTGTGTGTGCTGGTATAGACTCTGTATTGAGTCACTGTGAGCTGTGTGTGTATGTGTGTGCTCATATAGGCTGTGCATTGAGTCACAGTGAGGTGTTTGTGTGTGTGTGTGTGATGGTATGGGCTTTGCATTGAGTCACTGAGGTGTGTGTCTGTGTGTGTATACCTGGAACTACAGACTGTGCATTGATTCACAATGAGCCACGTGTGAATGTGTGTATGTGATAGTATAGGGTGTGCATGGAGTCACAATGAGCCGTGCATATGTGTCTTTGCATGGGTGTTGTGGTATAGGCTGTGCATTGTGTCACAGTGACTGTGCGTGTGTGTGTGTGTGTATGTGATGGTATAGGACGTGCATTGAATCAGAGAGAGCCATGCATGTGTCTATGTGTGTGTGTGCTGGCATAGGCATTACATTGAGTCACAGTGAACCATGTGTTTGTATGCTGGTTTAGACTCTGCATTGAGTCACAGCAAGACTTGTGTGTGTGCCAGTACAGGCTGTGCATTGAGTCAGTGAGTAATATATGTGTGTGTGTGTGTGTGTGTGCTGGTATAGACTCTGTATTGAGTCACTGTGAGCTGTGTGTGTATGTGTGTGCTCATATAGGCTGTGCATTGAGTCACAGTGAGGTGTTTGTGTGTGTGTGTGCTGGTACAGGAAGCGTTTTCAGTCACAGTAAGGTGTGTGTGTGTGTGCGCATGTGAGTTTGTGTGCTGGTATGGGCTTTATTGACACATGGTTGTGTGTGTGAGTGTGTGGTGATACAGACTGCATTGGGTCACAGCAAGCTGTGTGTGTGTGTGCTTGTATAGGCGGTTGATTGAGTACCAGTGAGCCATGTGTGAGTGCGTGTTGGTATGTGTGTGTGTTCTGGTATAGGCTGTGCATAGAGTCACAGTGAGGTCTGCATCTGTGCATGTGTGTGTGTGTGTGTGTGTTCTGGTATAGGCTGAGCTTTGAGTCCCTCTGAGGTGTGTGTGCATGTGCTGGTAAAAGTGTGCCTTGATTCACTGTGCCATGTGAGTGTGTGTGCACGCTGGTATAGGTTGTGCATTGAGTCAGAGTGAGAGGTGTGTGTGTCTGTGTGTTCTGGTATAGGCTGACAATTGAGGCAAACTGAGGTGTGTGTGCACATGTATGTGTGTGTGTGCTGGTACAGCCTGCACATTGAGTCATATTGAGTTGTTTGTGAGTGTATGTGCAGGTACAGGCAACACATTGAGTCACAGTGAGGTGTATGTGTGTGATGTTATGTGCTATGCACTGATTCATGGGGAGGTTTGTGTGTGTGTGTGTGTGTGTGCATTTTCTGGTATAGAATTTGCATTGAATCACACTGAGCTGAGTTTTTGAGTGTCAGTATATGTGCGTGTGTGGAGGTATGGGCTGTTGATTGACTCACAGTTTGACGTAGGTGCTTCTCTGTGTGTGTATGTCTGCTAGCATATCCTGTGCACTGAGTCACAGGGAGCCGTGTGTGTGTGTCTGTGTCCTGGTATAGAGTGTGCATTGATTCACAGTCAGCCATGTGTGTGTGTGTGTGAGTGCACTGGTATAGGATGTGCAGTGAGTCACAGTGAGGGGTGTTTGTTTCATTGTGTGTGTGTTTTCACAGGCTTAGAGGCACAATGAGATGTGGGTATGAGTGTGTCTGTGTGTGTGTGTGCTGCCATACACTGTGCCTTGAGTCACAGTGAGCTGTGTTGTGTGTTTGGTGCTGGTATGGAGTGGGCACTGACTCACAGTGAGCCATGTGTGTGTGCTTGTATAGGCGATTGAGTCACCGTGAGACATGTGTTAGTGCATGTTAGTATGTGTGTGTTCACATATAGGCTGTGCATTGATTCACAATAAGGTGTGTATGAGTGCGTGTGTGAGCTATTACAGATTGTGCATTGAGTCACAGTGTTGTGTGAGTATGTGCAGGCTGGTATAGACTGTGCATTGTGTCACAGTGAGGGATGTGTGTGGCTGTGTGTTCTCATAAAGGCTGACCATTTAGTCAGACTTTGGTGTGTGTGTGTGCTGGTATAGGCTGCACATTTTGTCACAGTGAGGTGTGTGTGTGTGTATGTGCAGGTACAGGCTGCGCATTGAGTCACAATGTGTGGTGTGTGTGTGTGTGTGTGATGTTATATGCTGTGCACTAGGACACAGTGAGCCGTGTGTGTGTGCTGGTATAATCTGAGCATTGAGTCACAGTGTGGTGTGCTGGTATGGACTGTGCATTGAATCCCAGCCCTGTGTTAGTGTTTGTGTATTTGGTGCTGTAGAGTCTGCAGGAGTCAGAGTAAGGGGTGTGTGTGTGCTGCTATAGGCTGAGAATTGAGTCACACCTAGGTGAGTGTATGTGTATGTGTATACTGATATGGGATTTGCATTGAATTACTGAGCAGTGTGTGTGTGTGTGTGTGTGTGTGTGTGCACTGCAATAGGCTGTGCACTGAGCCACATTAAGGGGTGTTTCTCTGTGTGTGTGTGCGGGTATAGGCTATGCATTGACTCACATTGAGCCTTGTGTTTGTATGTGCTAGTATACACTGTTCATTGAGTCTCAGTGAGCCATGGTTGTGTGTGTCTGTTTACATGTATGGGCTTGGCATTGAGTCACAGTGAGGTGTGTGTGTGTCTGTGTGTCTGTGTGGTGGTATAAACTGCATTGAGTCACACGGCGGTGTGTGTGAGAGTGTGTGTGTGTGCACATACAGGCTGGTATTGAATCACAGTGATCCGTGTGTGTGCGTGTGTGTGCTGGAATAGGCAGAGCATTGAGTCTCAGGTGTGTGTATGTGTGTGTGTATGCTGGTATGGTCTCTGCATTGATTCACTAAGGTGTGTTGTGTGTGTATGTACATGGAGCTGAAGACTGTACACTGATTCACAGTGAGCTGTGTGTGTATGTGTGTGTGTGTGTGATGGTATGGGCTTTGCATTGAGTCACTGAGGTGTGTGTCTGTGTGTGTATACCTGGAACTACAGACTGTGCATTGATTCACAATGAGCCACGTGTGAATGTGTGTATGTGATAGTATAGGGTGTGCATGGAGTCACAATGAGCCGTGCATATGTGTCTTTGCATGGGTGTTGTGGTATAGGCTGTGCATTGTGTCACAGTGACTGTGCGTGTGTGTGTGTGTGTATGTGATGGTATAGGACGTGCATTGAATCAGAGAGAGCCATGCATGTGTCTATGTGTGTGTGTGCTGGCATAGGCATTACATTGAGTCACAGTGAACCATGTGTTTGTATGCTGGTTTAGACTCTGCATTGAGTCACAGCAAGACTTGTGTGTGTGCCAGTACAGGCTGTGCATTGAGTCAGTGAGTAATATATGTGTGTGTGTGTGTGTGTGTGCTGGTATAGACTCTGTATTGAGTCACTGTGAGCTGTGTGTGTATGTGTGTGCTCATATAGGCTGTGCATTGAGTCACAGTGAGGTGTTTGTGTGTGTGTGTGTGATGGTATGGGCTTTGCATTGAGTCACTGAGGTGTGTGTCTGTGTGTGTATACCTGGAACTACAGACTGTGCATTGATTCACAATGAGCCACGTGTGAATGTGTGTATGTGATAGTATGGGGTGTGCATGGAGTCACAATGAGCCGTGCATATGTGTCTTTGCATGGGTGTTGTGGTATAGGCTGTGCATTGTGTCACAGTGACTGTGCGTGTGTGTGTGTGTATGTGATGGTATAGGACGTGCATTGAATCAGAGAGAGCCATGCATGTGTCTATGCGTGTGTGTGCTGGCATAGGCATTACATTGAGTCACAGTGAACCATGTGTTTGTATGCTGGTTTAGACTCTGCATTGAGTCACAGCAAGACTTGTGTGTGTGCCAGTACAGGCTGTGCATTGAGTCAGTGAGTCATATATGTGTGTGTGTGTGTGTGTGTGCTGGTATAGACTCTGTATTGAGTCACTGTGAGCTGTGTGTGTATGTGTGTGCTCATATAGGCTGTGCATTGAGTCACAGTGAGGTGTTTGTGTGTGTGTGTGCTGGTACAGGAAGCGTTTTCAGTCACAGTCAGGTGTGTGTGTGTGTGCGCATGTGAGTTTGTGTGCTGGTATGGGCTTTATTGACACATGGTTGTGTGTGTGAGTGTGTGGTGATACAGACTGCATTGGGTCACAGCAAGCTGTGTGTGTGTGTGCTTGTATAGGCGGTTGATTGAGTACCAGTGAGCCATGTGTGAGTGCGTGTTGGTATGTGTGTGTGTTCTGGTATAGGCTGTGCATAGAGTCACAGTGAGGTCTGCATCTGTGCATGTGTGTGTGTGTGTGTGTGTTCTGGTATAGGCTGAGATTTGAGTCCCTCTGAGGTGTGTGTGCATGTGCTGGTAAAATTGTGCCTTGATTCACTGTGCCATGTGAGTGTGTGTGCACGCTGGTATAGGTTGTGCATTGAGTCAGAGTGAGAGGTGTGTGTGTCTGTGTGTTCTGGTATAGGCTGACAATTGAGGCAAACTGAGGTGTGTGTGCACATGTATGTGTGTGTGTGCTGGTACAGCCTGCACATTGAGTCATATTGAGTTGTTTGTGAGTGTATGTGCAGGTAGAGGCAACACATTGAGTCACAGTGAGGTGTATGTGTGTGATGTTATGTGCTATGCACTGATTCATGGGGAGGTTTGTGTGTGTGTGTGTGTGTGCATTTTCTGGTATAGAATTTGCATTGAATCACACTGAGCTGAGTTTTTGAGTGTCAGTATATGTGCGTGTGTGGAGGTATGGGCTGTTGATTGACTCACAGTTTGACGTATGTGCTTCTCTGTGTGTGTATGTCTGCTAGCATATCCTGTGCACTGAGTCACAGGGAGCCGTGTGTGTGTGTGTGTGTCCTGGTATAGAGTGTGCATTGATTCACAGTCAGCCATGTGTGTGTGTGTGTGAGTGCACTGGTATAGGATGTGCAGTGAGTCACAGTGAGGGGTGTTTGTTTCATTGTGTGTGTGTTTTCACAGGCTTAGAGGCACAATGAGATGTGGGTATGAGTGTGTCTGTGTGTGTGTGTGCTGCCATACACTGTGCCTTGAGTCACAGTGAGCTGTGTTGTGTGTTTGGTGCTGGTATGGAGTGGGCACTGACTCACAGTGAGCCATGTGTGTGTGCTTGTATAGGCGATTGAGTCACCGTGAGACATGTGTTAGTGCATGTTAGTATGTGTGTGTTCACATATAGGCTGTGCATTGATTCACAATAAGGTGTGTATGAGTGCGTGTGTGAGCTATTACAGATTGTGCATTGAGTCACAGTGTTGTGTGAGTATGTGCAGGCTGGTATAGACTGTGCATTGTGTCACAGTGAGGGATGTGTGTGGCTGTGTGTTCTCATAAAGGCTGACCATTTAGTCAGACTTTGGTGTGTGTGTGTGCTGGTATAGGCTGCACATTTTGTCACAGTGAGGTGTGTGTGTGTGTATGTGCAGGTACAGGCTGCGCATTGAGTCACAATGTGTGGTGTGTGTGTGTGTGTGTGATGTTATATGCTGTGCACTAGGACACAGTGAGCCGTGTGTGTGTGCTGGTATAATCTGAGCATTGAGTCACAGTGTGGTGTGCTGGTATGGACTGTGCATTGAATCCCAGCCCTGTGTTAGTGTTTGTGTATTTGGTGCTGTAGAGTCTGCAGGAGTCAGAGTAAGGGGTGTGTGTGTGCTGCTATAGGCTGAGAATTGAGTCACACCTAGGTGAGTGTATGTGTATGTGTATACTGATATGGGATTTGCATTGAATTACTGAGCAGTGTGTGTGTGTGTGTGTGTGTGTGTGTGTGCACTGCAATAGGCTGTGCACTGAGCCACATTAAGGGGTGTTTCTCTGTGTGTGTGTGCGGGTATAGGCTATGCATTGACTCACATTGAGCCTTGTGTTTGTATGTGCTAGTATACACTGTTCATTGAGTCTCAGTGAGCCATGGTTGTGTGTGTCTGTTTACATGTATGGGCTTGGCATTGAGTCACAGTGAGGTGTGTGTGTGTCTGTGTGTCTGTGTGGTGGTATAAACTGCATTGAGTCACACGGCGGTGTGTGTGAGAGTGTGTGTGTGTGCACATACAGGCTGGTATTGAATCACAGTGATCCGTGTGTGTGCGTGTGTGTGCTGGAATAGGCAGAGCATTGAGTCTCAGGTGTGTGTATGTGTGTGTGTATGCTGGTATGGTCTCTGCATTGATTCACTAAGGTGTGTTGTGTGTGTATGTACATGGAGCTGAAGACTGTACACTGATTCACAGTGAGCTGTGTGTGTATGTGTGTGTGTGTGTGATGGTATGGGCTTTGCATTGAGTCACTGAGGTGTGTGTCTGTGTGTGTATACCTGGAACTACAGACTGTGCATTGATTCACAATGAGCCACGTGTGAATGTGTGTATGTGATAGTATAGGGTGTGCATGGAGTCACAATGAGCCGTGCATATGTGTCTTTGCATGGGTGTTGTGGTATAGGCTGTGCATTGTGTCACAGTGACTGTGCGTGTGTGTGTGTGTGTATGTGATGGTATAGGACGTGCATTGAATCAGAGAGAGCCATGCATGTGTCTATGTGTGTGTGTGCTGGCATAGGCATTACATTGAGTCACAGTGAACCATGTGTTTGTATGCTGGTTTAGACTCTGCATTGAGTCACAGCAAGACTTGTGTGTGTGCCAGTACAGGCTGTGCATTGAGTCAGTGAGTAATATATGTGTGTGTGTGTGTGTGTGTGCTGGTATAGACTCTGTATTGAGTCACTGTGAGCTGTGTGTGTATGTGTGTGCTCATATAGGCTGTACATTGAGTCACAGTGAGGTGTTTGTGTGTGTGTGTGATGGTATGGGCTTTGCATTGAGTCACTGAGGTGTGTGTCTGTGTGTGTATACCTGGAACTACAGACTGTGCATTGATTCACAATGAGCCACGTGTGAATGTGTGTATGTGATAGTATGGGGTGTGCATGGAGTCACAATGAGCCGTGCATATGTGTCTTTGCATGGGTGTTGTGGTATAGGCTGTGCATTGTGTCACAGTGACTGTGCGTGTGTGTGTGTGTATGTGATGGTATAGGACGTGCATTGAATCAGAGAGAGCCATGCATGTGTCTATGCGTGTGTGTGCTGGCATAGGCATTACATTGAGTCACAGTGAACCATGTGTTTGTATGCTGGTTTAGACTCTGCATTGAGTCACAGCAAGACTTGTGTGTGTGCCAGTACAGGCTGTGCATTGAGTCAGTGAGTCATATATGTGTGTGTGTGTGTGTGTGTGCTGGTATAGACTCTGTATTGAGTCACTGTGAGCTGTGTGTGTATGTGTGTGCTCATATAGGCTGTGCATTGAGTCACAGTGAGGTGTTTGTGTGTGTGTGTGCTGGTACAGGAAGCGTTTTCAGTCACAGTCAGGTGTGTGTGTGTGTGCGCATGTGAGTTTGTGTGCTGGTATGGGCTTTATTGACACATGGTTGTGTGTGTGAGTGTGTGGTGATACAGACTGCATTGGGTCACAGCAAGCTGTGTGTGTGTGTGCTTGTATAGGCGGTTGATTGAGTACCAGTGAGCCATGTGTGAGTGCGTGTTGGTATGTGTGTGTGTTCTGGTATAGGCTGTGCATAGAGTCACAGTGAGGTCTGCATCTGTGCATGTGTGTGTGTGTGTGTGTGTTCTGGTATAGGCTGAGATTTGAGTCCCTCTGAGGTGTGTGTGCATGTGCTGGTAAAATTGTGCCTTGATTCACTGTGCCATGTGAGTGTGTGTGCACGCTGGTATAGGTTGTGCATTGAGTCAGAGTGAGAGGTGTGTGTGTCTGTGTGTTCTGGTATAGGCTGACAATTGAGGCAAACTGAGGTGTGTGTGCACATGTATGTGTGTGTGTGCTGGTACAGCCTGCACATTGAGTCATATTGAGTTGTTTGTGAGTGTATGTGCAGGTACAGGCAACACATTGAGTCACAGTGAGGTGTATGTGTGTGATGTTATGTGCTATGCACTGATTCATGGGGAGGTTTGTGTGTGTGTGTGTGTGTGCATTTTCTGGTATAGAATTTGCATTGAATCACACTGAGCTGAGTTTTTGAGTGTCAGTATATGTGCGTGTGTGGAGGTATGGGCTGTTGATTGACTCACAGTTTGACGTATGTGCTTCTCTGTGTGTGTATGTCTGCTAGCATATCCTGTGCACTGAGTCACAGGGAGCCGTGTGTGTGTGTCTGTGTCCTGGTATAGAGTGTGCATTGATTCACAGTCAGCCATGTGTGTGTGTGTGTGAGTGCACTGGTATAGGATGTGCAGTGAGTCACAGTGAGGGGTGTTTGTTTCATTGTGTGTGTGTTTTCACAGGCTTAGAGGCACAATGAGATGTGGGTATGAGTGTGTCTGTGTGTGTGTGTGCTGCCATACACTGTGCCTTGAGTCACAGTGAGCTGTGTTGTGTGTTTGGTGCTGGTATGGAGTGGGCACTGACTCACAGTGAGCCATGTGTGTGTGCTTGTATAGGCGATTGAGTCACCGTGAGACATGTGTTAGTGCATGTTAGTATGTGTGTGTTCACATATAGGCTGTGCATTGATTCACAATAAGGTGTGTATGAGTGCGTGTGTGAGCTATTACAGATTGTGCATTGAGTCACAGTGTTGTGTGAGTATGTGCAGGCTGGTATAGACTGTGCATTGTGTCACAGTGAGGGATGTGTGTGGCTGTGTGTTCTCATAAAGGCTGACCATTTAGTCAGACTTTGGTGTGTGTGTGTGTGCTGGTATAGGCTGCACATTTTGTCACAGTGAGGTGTGTGTGTGTGTATGTGCAGGTACAGGCTGCGCATTGAGTCACAGTGTGTGGTGTGTGTGTGTGATGTTATATGCTGTGCACTAGGACACAGTGAGCCGTGTGTGTGTGCTGGTATAAACTGAGCATTGAGTCACAGTGTGGTGTGCTGGTATGGACTGTGCATTGAATCCCAGCCCTGTGTTAGTGTTTGTGTATTTGGTGCTGTAGAGTCTGCAGGAGTCAGAGTAAGGTGTGTGTGTGTGCTGCTATAGGCTGAGAATTGAGTCACACCTAGGTGAGTGTATGTGTATGTGTATACTGATATGGGATTTGCATTGAATTACTGAGCAGTGTGTGTGTGTGTGTGTGTGTGTGCACTGCAATAGGCTGTGCACTGAGCCACATTAAGGGGTGTTTCTCTGTGTGTGTGTGCGGGTATAGGCTATGCATTGACTCACATTGAGCCTTGTGTTTGTATGTGCTAGTATACACTGTTCATTGAGTCTCAGTGAGCCATGGTTGTGTGTGTCTGTTTACATGTATGGGCTTGGCATTGAGTCACAGTGAGGTGTGTGTGTGTCTGTGTGTCTGTGTGGTGGTATAAACTGCATTGAGTCACACGGCGGTGTGTGTGAGAGTGTGTGTGTGTGCACATACAGGCTGGTATTGAATCACAGTGATCCGTGTGTGTGCGTGTGTGTGCTGGAATAGGCAGAGCATTGAGTCTCAGGTGTGTGTATGTGTGTGTGTATGCTGGTATGGTCTCTGCATTGATTCACTAAGGTGTGTTGTGTGTGTATGTACATGGAGCTGAAGACTGTACACTGATTCACAGTGAGCTGTGTGTGTATGTGTGTGTGTGTGTGATGGTATGGGCTTTGCATTGAGTCACTGAGGTGTGTGTCTGTGTGTGTATACCTGGAACTACAGACTGTGCATTGATTCACAATGAGCCACGTGTGAATGTGTGTATGTGATAGTATAGGGTGTGCATGGAGTCACAATGAGCCGTGCATATGTGTCTTTGCATGGGTGTTGTGGTATAGGCTGTGCATTGTGTCACAGTGACTGTGCGTGTGTGTGTGTGTGTATGTGATGGTATAGGACGTGCATTGAATCAGAGAGAGCCATGCATGTGTCTATGTGTGTGTGTGCTGGCATAGGCATTACATTGAGTCACAGTGAACCATGTGTTTGTATGCTGGTTTAGACTCTGCATTGAGTCACAGCAAGACTTGTGTGTGTGCCAGTACAGGCTGTGCATTGAGTCAGTGAGTAATATATGTGTGTGTGTGTGTGTGTGTGCTGGTATAGACTCTGTATTGAGTCACTGTGAGCTGTGTGTGTATGTGTGTGCTCATATAGGCTGTGCATTGAGTCACAGTGAGGTGTTTGTGTGTGTGTGTGTGATGGTATGGGCTTTGCATTGAGTCACTGAGGTGTGTGTCTGTGTGTGTATACCTGGAACTACAGACTGTGCATTGATTCACAATGAGCCACGTGTGAATGTGTGTATGTGATAGTATAGGGTGTGCATGGAGTCACAATGAGCCGTGCATATGTGTCTTTGCATGGGTGTTGTGGTATAGGCTGTGCATTGTGTCACAGTGACTGTGCGTGTGTGTGTGTGTGTATGTGATGGTATAGGACGTGCATTGAATCAGAGAGAGCCATGCATGTGTCTATGTGTGTGTGTGCTGGCATAGGCATTACATTGAGTCACAGTGAACCATGTGTTTGTATGCTGGTTTAGACTCTGCATTGAGTCACAGCAAGACTTGTGTGTGTGCCAGTACAGGCTGTGCATTGAGTCAGTGAGTAATATATGTGTGTGTGTGTGTGTGTGTGCTGGTATAGACTCTGTATTGAGTCACTGTGAGCTGTGTGTGTATGTGTGTGCTCATATAGGCTGTGCATTGAGTCACAGTGAGGTGTTTGTGTGTGTGTGTGTGATGGTATGGGCTTTGCATTGAGTCACTGAGGTGTGTGTCTGTGTGTGTATACCTGGAACTACAGACTGTGCATTGATTCACAATGAGCCACGTGTGAATGTGTGTATGTGATAGTATAGGGTGTGCATGGAGTCACAATGAGCCGTGCATATGTGTCTTTGCATGGGTGTTGTGGTATAGGCTGTGCATTGTGTCACAGTGACTGTGCGTGTGTGTGTGTGTGTATGTGATGGTATAGGACGTGCATTGAATCAGAGAGAGCCATGCATGTGTCTATGTGTGTGTGTGCTGGCATAGGCATTACATTGAGTCACAGTGAACCATGTGTTTGTATGCTGGTTTAGACTCTGCATTGAGTCACAGCAAGACTTGTGTGTGTGCCAGTACAGGCTGTGCATTGAGTCAGTGAGTAATATATGTGTGTGTGTGTGTGTGTGTGCTGGTATAGACTCTGTATTGAGTCACTGTGAGCTGTGTGTGTATGTGTGTGCTCATATAGGCTGTGCATTGAGTCACAGTGAGGTGTTTGTGTGTGTGTGTGTGATGGTATGGGCTTTGCATTGAGTCACTGAGGTGTGTGTCTGTGTGTGTATACCTGGAACTACAGACTGTGCATTGATTCACAATGAGCCACGTGTGAATGTGTGTATGTGATAGTATAGGGTGTGCATGGAGTCACAATGAGCCGTGCATATGTGTCTTTGCATGGGTGTTGTGGTATAGGCTGTGCATTGTGTCACAGTGACTGTGCGTGTGTGTGTGTGTGTATGTGATGGTATAGGACGTGCATTGAATCAGAGAGAGCCATGCATGTGTCTATGTGTGTGTGTGCTGGCATAGGCATTACATTGAGTCACAGTGAACCATGTGTTTGTATGCTGGTTTAGACTCTGCATTGAGTCACAGCAAGACTTGTGTGTGTGCCAGTACAGGCTGTGCATTGAGTCAGTGAGTAATATATGTGTGTGTGTGTGTGTGTGTGCTGGTATAGACTCTGTATTGAGTCACTGTGAGCTGTGTGTGTATGTGTGTGCTCATATAGGCTGTGTATTGTGTCACAGTGAGGTGTTTGTGTGTGTGTGTGTGATGGTATGGGCTTTGCATTGAGTCACTGAGGTGTGTGTCTGTGTGTGTATACCTGGAACTACAGACTGTGCATTGATTCACAATGAGCCACGTGTGAATGTGTGTATGTGATAGTATAGGGTGTGCATGGAGTCACAATGAGCCGTGCATATGTGTCTTTGCATGGGTGTTGTGGTATAGGCTGTGCATTGTGTCACAGTGACTGTGCGTGTGTGTGTGTGTGTATGTGATGGTATAGGACGTGCATTGAATCAGAGAGAGCCATGCATGTGTCTATGTGTGTGTGTGCTGGCATAGGCATTACATTGAGTCACAGTGAACCATGTGTTTGTATGCTGGTTTAGACTCTGCATTGAGTCACAGCAAGACTTGTGTGTGTGCCAGTACAGGCTGTGCATTGAGTCAGTGAGTAATATATGTGTGTGTGTGTGTGTGTGTGCTGGTATAGACTCTGTATTGAGTCACTGTGAGCTGTGTGTGTATGTGTGTGCTCATATAGGCTGTGCATTGAGTCACAGTGAGGTGTTTGTGTGTGTGTGTGTGATGGTATGGGCTTTGCATTGAGTCACTGAGGTGTGTGTCTGTGTGTGTATACCTGGAACTACAGACTGTGCATTGATTCACAATGAGCCACGTGTGAATGTGTGTATGTGATAGTATAGGGTGTGCATGGAGTCACAATGAGCCGTGCATATGTGTCTTTGCATGGGTGTTGTGGTATAGGCTGTGCATTGTGTCACAGTGACTGTGCGTGTGTGTGTGTGTGTATGTGATGGTATAGGACGTGCATTGAATCAGAGAGAGCCATGCATGTGTCTATGTGTGTGTGTGCTGGCATAGGCATTACATTGAGTCACAGTGAACCATGTGTTTGTATGCTGGTTTAGACTCTGCATTGAGTCACAGCAAGACTTGTGTGTGTGCCAGTACAGGCTGTGCATTGAGTCAGTGAGTAATATATGTGTGTGTGTGTGTGTGTGTGCTGGTATAGACTCTGTATTGAGTCACTGTGAGCTGTGTGTGTATGTGTGTGCTCATATAGGCTGTGCATTGAGTCACAGTGAGGTGTTTGTGTGTGTGTGTGCTGGTACAGGAAGCGTTTTCAGTCACAGTAAGGTGTGTGTGTGTGTGCACATGTGAGTTTGTGTGCTGGTATGGGCTTTATTGACACATGGTTGTGTGTGTGAGTGTGTGGTGATACAGACTGCATTGGGTCACAGCAAGCTGTGTGTGTGTGTGCTTGTATAGGCGGTTGATTGAGTACCAGTGAGCCATGTGTGAGTGCGTGTTGGTATGTGTGTGTGTTCTGGTATAGGCTGTGCATAGAGTCACAGTGAGGTCTGCATCTGTGCATGTGTGTGTGTGTGTGTGTGTTCTGGTATAGGCTGAGCTTTGAGTCCCTCTGAGGTGTGTGTGCATGTGCTGGTAAAAGTGTGCCTTGATTCACTGTGCCATGTGAGTGTGTGTGCACGCTGGTATAGGTTGTGCATTGAGTCAGAGTGAGAGGTGTGTGTGTCTGTGTGTTCTGGTATAGGCTGACAATTGAGGCAAACTGAGGTGTGTGTGCACATGTATGTGTGTGTGTGCTGGTACAGCCTGCACATTGAGTCATATTGAGTTGTTTGTGAGTGTATGTGCAGGTAGAGGCAACACATTGAGTCACAGTGAGGTGTATGTGTGTGATGTTATGTGCTATGCACTGATTCATGGGGAGGTTTGTGTGTGTGTGTGTGTGTGCATTTTCTGGTATAGAATTTGCATTGAATCACACTGAGCTGAGTTTTTGAGTGTCAGTATATGTGCGTGTGTGGAGGTATGGGCTGTTGATTGACTCACAGTTTGACGTAGGTGCTTCTCTGTGTGTGTATGTCTGCTAGCATATCCTGTGCACTGAGTCACAGGGAGCCGTGTGTGTGTGTCTGTGTCCTGGTATAGAGTGTGCATTGATTCACAGTCAGCCATGTGTGTGTGTGTGTGAGTGCACTGGTATAGGATGTGCAGTGAGTCACAGTGAGGGGTGTTTGTTTCATTGTGTGTGTGTTTTCACAGGCTTAGAGGCACAATGAGATGTGGGTATGAGTGTGTCTGTGTGTGTGTGTGCTGCCATACACTGTGCCTTGAGTCACAGTGAGCTGTGTTGTGTGTTTGGTGCTGGTATGGAGTGGGCACTGACTCACAGTGAGCCATGTGTGTGTGCTTGTATAGGCGATTGAGTCACCGTGAGACATGTGTTAGTGCATGTTAGTATGTGTGTGTTCACATATAGGCTGTGCATTGATTCACAATAAGGTGTGTATGAGTGCGTGTGTGAGCTATTACAGATTGTGCATTGAGTCACAGTGTTGTGTGAGTATGTGCAGGCTGGTATAGACTGTGCATTGTGTCACAGTGAGGGATGTGTGTGGCTGTGTGTTCTCATAAAGGCTGACCATTTAGTCAGACTTTGGTGTGTGTGTGTGCTGGTATAGGCTGCACATTTTGTCACAGTGAGGTGTGTGTGTGTGTATGTGCAGGTACAGGCTGCGCATTGAGTCACAATGTGTGGTGTGTGTGTGTGTGTGTGATGTTATATGCTGTGCACTAGGACACAGTGAGCCGTGTGTGTGTGCTGGTATAATCTGAGCATTGAGTCACAGTGTGGTGTGCTGGTATGGACTGTGCATTGAATCCCAGCCCTGTGTTAGTGTTTGTGTATTTGGTGCTGTAGAGTCTGCAGGAGTCAGAGTAAGGGGTGTGTGTGTGCTGCTATAGGCTGAGAATTGAGTCACACCTAGGTGAGTGTATGTGTATGTGTATACTGATATGGGATTTGCATTGAATTACTGAGCAGTGTGTGTGTGTGTGTGTGTGTGTGTGCACTGCAATAGGCTGTGCACTGAGCCACATTAAGGGGTGTTTCTCTGTGTGTGTGTGCGGGTATAGGCTATGCATTGACTCACATTGAGCCTTGTGTTTGTATGTGCTAGTATACACTGTTCATTGAGTCTCAGTGAGCCATGGTTGTGTGTGTCTGTTTACATGTATGGGCTTGGCATTGAGTCACAGTGAGGTGTGTGTGTGTCTGTGTGTCTGTGTGGTGGTATAAACTGCATTGAGTCACACGGCGGTGTGTGTGAGAGTGTGTGTGTGTGCACATACAGGCTGGTATTGAATCACAGTGATCCGTGTGTGTGCGTGTGTGTGCTGGAATAGGCAGAGCATTGAGTCTCAGGTGTGTGTATGTGTGTGTGTATGCTGGTATGGTCTCTGCATTGATTCACTAAGGTGTGTTGTGTGTGTATGTACATGGAGCTGAAGACTGTACACTGATTCACAGTGAGCTGTGTGTGTATGTGTGTGTGTGTGTGATGGTATGGGCTTTGCATTGAGTCACTGAGGTGTGTGTCTGTGTGTGTATACCTGGAACTACAGACTGTGCATTGATTCACAATGAGCCACGTGTGAATGTGTGTATGTGATAGTATAGGGTGTGCATGGAGTCACAATGAGCCGTGCATATGTGTCTTTGCATGGGTGTTGTGGTATAGGCTGTGCATTGTGTCACAGTGACTGTGCGTGTGTGTGTGTGTGTATGTGATGGTATAGGACGTGCATTGAATCAGAGAGAGCCATGCATGTGTCTATGTGTGTGTGTGCTGGCATAGGCATTACATTGAGTCACAGTGAACCATGTGTTTGTATGCTGGTTTAGACTCTGCATTGAGTCACAGCAAGACTTGTGTGTGTGCCAGTACAGGCTGTGCATTGAGTCAGTGAGTAATATATGTGTGTGTGTGTGTGTGTGTGCTGGTATAGACTCTGTATTGAGTCACTGTGAGCTGTGTGTGTATGTGTGTGCTCATATAGGCTGTACATTGAGTCACAGTGAGGTGTTTGTGTGTGTGTGTGATGGTATGGGCTTTGCATTGAGTCACTGAGGTGTGTGTCTGTGTGTGTATACCTGGAACTACAGACTGTGCATTGATTCACAATGAGCCACGTGTGAATGTGTGTATGTGATAGTATAGGGTGTGCATGGAGTCACAATGAGCCGTGCATATGTGTCTTTGCATGGGTGTTGTGGTATAGGCTGTGCATTGTGTCACAGTGACTGTGCGTGTGTGTGTGTGTGTATGTGATGGTATAGGACGTGCATTGAATCAGAGAGAGCCATGCATGTGTCTATGTGTGTGTGTGCTGGCATAGGCATTACATTGAGTCACAGTGAACCATGTGTTTGTATGCTGGTTTAGACTCTGCATTGAGTCACAGCAAGACTTGTGTGTGTGCCAGTACAGGCTGTGCATTGAGTCAGTGAGTAATATATGTGTGTGTGTGTGTGTGTGTGCTGGTATAGACTCTGTATTGAGTCACTGTGAGCTGTGTGTGTATGTGTGTGCTCATATAGCCTGTGCATTGAGTCACAGTGAGGTGTTTGTGTGTGTGTGTGTGATGGTATGGGCTTTGCATTGAGTCACTGAGGTGTGTGTCTGTGTGTGTATACCTGGAACTACAGACTGTGCATTGATTCACAATGAGCCACGTGTGAATGTGTGTATGTGATAGTATAGGGTGTGCATGGAGTCACAATGAGCCGTGCATATGTGTCTTTGCATGGGTGTTGTGGTATAGGCTGTGCATTGTGTCACAGTGACTGTGCGTGTGTGTGTGTGTGTATGTGATGGTATAGGACGTGCATTGAATCAGAGAGAGCCATGCATGTGTCTATGTGTGTGTGTGCTGGCATAGGCATTACATTGAGTCACAGTGAACCATGTGTTTGTATGCTGGTTTAGACTCTGCATTGAGTCACAGCAAGACTTGTGTGTGTGCCAGTACAGGCTGTGCATTGAGTCAGTGAGTAATATATGTGTGTGTGTGTGTGTGTGTGCTGGTATAGACTCTGTATTGAGTCACTGTGAGCTGTGTGTGTATGTGTGTGCTCATATAGGCTGTGCATTGAGTCACAGTGAGGTGTTTGTGTGTGTGTGTGTGATGGTATGGGCTTTGCATTGAGTCACTGAGGTGTGTGTCTGTGTGTGTATACCTGGAACTACAGACTGTGCATTGATTCACAATGAGCCACGTGTGAATGTGTGTATGTGATAGTATAGGGTGTGCATGGAGTCACAATGAGCCGTGCATATGTGTCTTTGCATGGGTGTTGTGGTATAGGCTGTGCATTGTGTCACAGTGACTGTGCGTGTGTGTGTGTGTGTATGTGATGGTATAGGACGTGCATTGAATCAGAGAGAGCCATGCATGTGTCTATGTGTGTGTGTGCTGGCATAGGCATTACATTGAGTCACAGTGAACCATGTGTTTGTATGCTGGTTTAGACTCTGCATTGAGTCACAGCAAGACTTGTGTGTGTGCCAGTACAGGCTGTGCATTGAGTCAGTGAGTAATATATGTGTGTGTGTGTGTGTGTGTGCTGGTATAGACTCTGTATTGAGTCACTGTGAGCTGTGTGTGTATGTGTGTGCTCATATAGGCTGTGCATTGAGTCACAGTGAGGTGTTTGTGTGTGTGTGTGCTGGTACAGGAAGCGTTTTCAGTCACAGTAAGGTGTGTGTGTGTGTGCGCATGTGAGTTTGTGTGCTGGTATGGGCTTTATTGACACATGGTTGTGTGTGTGAGTGTGTGGTGATACAGACTGCATTGGGTCACAGCAAGCTGTGTGTGTGTGTGCTTGTATAGGCGGTTGATTGAGTACCAGTGAGCCATGTGTGAGTGCGTGTTGGTATGTGTGTGTGTTCTGGTATAGGCTGTGCATAGAGTCACAGTGAGGTCTGCATCTGTGCATGTGTGTGTGTGTGTGTGTGTTCTGGTATAGGCTGAGCTTTGAGTCCCTCTGAGGTGTGTGTGCATGTGCTGGTAAAAGTGTGCCTTGATTCACTGTGCCATGTGAGTGTGTGTGCACGCTGGTATAGGTTGTGCATTGAGTCAGAGTGAGAGGTGTGTGTGTCTGTGTGTTCTGGTATAGGCTGACAATTGAGGCAAACTGAGGTGTGTGTGCACATGTATGTGTGTGTGTGCTGGTACAGCCTGCACATTGAGTCATATTGAGTTGTTTGTGAGTGTATGTGCAGGTACAGGCAACACATTGAGTCACAGTGAGGTGTATGTGTGTGATGTTATGTGCTATGCACTGATTCATGGGGAGGTTTGTGTGTGTGTGTGTGTGTGCATTTTCTGGTATAGAATTTGCATTGAATCACACTGAGCTGAGTTTTTGAGTGTCAGTATATGTGCGTGTGTGGAGGTATGGGCTGTTGATTGACTCACAGTTTGACGTAGGTGCTTCTCTGTGTGTGTATGTCTGCTAGCATATCCTGTGCACTGAGTCACAGGGAGCCGTGTGTGTGTGTGTGTGTCCTGGTATAGAGTGTGCATTGATTCACAGTCAGCCATGTGTGTGTGTGTGTGAGTGCACTGGTATAGGATGTGCAGTGAGTCACAGTGAGGGGTGTTTGTTTCATTGTGTGTGTGTTTTCACAGGCTTAGAGGCACAATGAGATGTGGGTATGAGTGTGTCTGTGTGTGTGTGTGCTGCCATACACTGTGCCTTGAGTCACAGTGAGCTGTGTTGTGTGTTTGGTGCTGGTATGGAGTGGGCACTGACTCACAGTGAGCCATGTGTGTGTGCTTGTATAGGCGATTGAGTCACCGTGAGACATGTGTTAGTGCATGTTAGTATGTGTGTGTTCACATATAGGCTGTGCATTGATTCACAATAAGGTGTGTATGAGTGCGTGTGTGAGCTATTACAGATTGTGCATTGAGTCACAGTGTTGTGTGAGTATGTGCAGGCTGGTATAGACTGTGCATTGTGTCACAGTGAGGGATGTGTGTGGCTGTGTGTTCTCATAAAGGCTGACCATTTAGTCAGACTTTGGTGTGTGTGTGTGTGCTGGTATAGGCTGCACATTTTGTCACAGTGAGGTGTGTGTGTGTGTATGTGCAGGTACAGGCTGCGCATTGAGTCACAATGTGTGGTGTGTGTGTGTGTGTGTGATGTTATATGCTGTGCACTAGGACACAGTGAGCCGTGTGTGTGTGCTGGTATAATCTGAGCATTGAGTCACAGTGTGGTGTGCTGGTATGGACTGTGCATTGAATCCCAGCCCTGTGTTAGTGTTTGTGTATTTGGTGCTGTAGAGTCTGCAGGAGTCAGAGTAAGGGGTGTGTGTGTGCTGCTATAGGCTGAGAATTGAGTCACACCTAGGTGAGTGTATGTGTATGTGTATACTGATATGGGATTTGCATTGAATTACTGAGCAGTGTGTGTGTGTGTGTGTGTGTGTGTGTGCACTGCAATAGGCTGTGCACTGAGCCACATTAAGGGGTGTTTCTCTGTGTGTGTGTGCGGGTATAGGCTATGCATTGACTCACATTGAGCCTTGTGTTTGTATGTGCTAGTATACACTGTTCATTGAGTCTCAGTGAGCCATGGTTGTGTGTGTCTGTTTACATGTATGGGCTTGGCATTGAGTCACAGTGAGGTGTGTGTGTGTCTGTGTGTCTGTGTGGTGGTATAAACTGCATTGAGTCACACGGCGGTGTGTGTGAGAGTGTGTGTGTGTGCACATACAGGCTGGTATTGAATCACAGTGATCCGTGTGTGTGCGTGTGTGTGCTGGAATAGGCAGAGCATTGAGTCTCAGGTGTGTGTATGTGTGTGTGTATGCTGGTATGGTCTCTGCATTGATTCACTAAGGTGTGTTGTGTGTGTATGTACATGGAGCTGAAGACTGTACACTGATTCACAGTGAGCTGTGTGTGTATGTGTGTGTGTGTGTGATGGTATGGGCTTTGCATTGAGTCACTGAGGTGTGTGTCTGTGTGTGTATACCTGGAACTACAGACTGTGCATTGATTCACAATGAGCCACGTGTGAATGTGTGTATGTGATAGTATAGGGTGTGCATGGAGTCACAATGAGCCGTGCATATGTGTCTTTGCATGGGTGTTGTGGTATAGGCTGTGCATTGTGTCACAGTGACTGTGCGTGTGTGTGTGTGTGTATGTGATGGTATAGGACGTGCATTGAATCAGAGAGAGCCATGCATGTGTCTATGTGTGTGTGTGCTGGCATAGGCATTACATTGAGTCACAGTGAACCATGTGTTTGTATGCTGGTTTAGACTCTGCATTGAGTCACAGCAAGACTTGTGTGTGTGCCAGTACAGGCTGTGCATTGAGTCAGTGAGTAATATATGTGTGTGTGTGTGTGTGTGTGCTGGTATAGACTCTGTATTGAGTCACTGTGAGCTGTGTGTGTATGTGTGTGCTCATATAGGCTGTACATTGAGTCACAGTGAGGTGTTTGTGTGTGTGTGTGATGGTATGGGCTTTGCATTGAGTCACTGAGGTGTGTGTCTGTGTGTGTATACCTGGAACTACAGACTGTGCATTGATTCACAATGAGCCACGTGTGAATGTGTGTATGTGATAGTATAGGGTGTGCATGGAGTCACAATGAGCCGTGCATATGTGTCTTTGCATGGGTGTTGTGGTATAGGCTGTGCATTGTGTCACAGTGACTGTGCGTGTGTGTGTGTGTGTATGTGATGGTATAGGACGTGCATTGAATCAGAGAGAGCCATGCATGTGTCTATGTGTGTGTGTGCTGGCATAGGCATTACATTGAGTCACAGTGAACCATGTGTTTGTATGCTGGTTTAGACTCTGCATTGAGTCACAGCAAGACTTGTGTGTGTGCCAGTACAGGCTGTGCATTGAGTCAGTGAGTAATATATGTGTGTGTGTGTGTGTGTGTGCTGGTATAGACTCTGTATTGAGTCACTGTGAGCTGTGTGTGTATGTGTGTGCTCATATAGGCTGTGCATTGAGTCACAGTGAGGTGTTTGTGTGTGTGTGTGTGATGGTATGGGCTTTGCATTGAGTCACTGAGGTGTGTGTCTGTGTGTGTATACCTGGAACTACAGACTGTGCATTGATTCACAATGAGCCACGTGTGAATGTGTGTATGTGATAGTATAGGGTGTGCATGGAGTCACAATGAGCCGTGCATATGTGTCTTTGCATGGGTGTTGTGGTATAGGCTGTGCATTGTGTCACAGTGACTGTGCGTGTGTGTGTGTGTGTATGTGATGGTATAGGACGTGCATTGAATCAGAGAGAGCCATGCATGTGTCTATGTGTGTGTGTGCTGGCATAGGCATTACATTGAGTCACAGTGAACCATGTGTTTGTATGCTGGTTTAGACTCTGCATTGAGTCACAGCAAGACTTGTGTGTGTGCCAGTACAGGCTGTGCATTGAGTCAGTGAGTAATATATGTGTGTGTGTGTGTGTGTGTGTGCTGGTATAGACTCTGTATTGAGTCACTGTGAGCTGTGTGTGTATGTGTGTGCTCATATAGGCTGTGCATTGAGTCACAGTGAGGTGTTTGGGTGTGTGTGTGCTGGTACAGGAAGCGTTTTCAGTCACAGTCAGGTGTGTGTGTGTGTGCGCATGTGAGTTTGTGTGCTGGTATGGGCTTTATTGACACATGGTTGTGTGTGTGAGTGTGTGGTGATACAGACTGCATTGGGTCACAGCAAGCTGTGTGTGTGTGTGCTTGTATAGGCGGTTGGTTGAGTACCAGTGAGCCATGTGTGAGTGCGTGTTGGTATGTGTGTGTGTTCTGGTATAGGCTGTGCATAGAGTCACAGTGAGGTCTGCATCTGTGCATGTGTGTGTGTGTGTGTGTGTTCTGGTATAGGCTGAGCTTTGAGTCCCTCTGAGGTGTGTGTGCATGTGCTGGTAAAAGTGTGCCTTGATTCACTGTGCCATGTGAGTGTGTGTGCACGCTGGTATAGGTTGTGCATTGAGTCAGAGTGAGAGGTGTGTGTGTCTGTGTGTTCTGGTATAGGCTGACAATTGAGGCAAACTGAGGTGTGTGTGCACATGTATGTGTGTGTGTGCTGGTACAGCCTGCACATTGAGTCATATTGAGTTGTTTGTGAGTGTATGTGCAGGTAGAGGCAACACATTGAGTCACAGTGAGGTGTATGTGTGTGATGTTATGTGCTATGCACTGATTCATGGGGAGGTTTGTGTGTGTGTGTGTGTGTGCATTTTCTGGTATAGAATTTGCATTGAATCACACTGAGCTGAGTTTTTGAGTGTCAGTATATGTGTGTGTGTGGAGGTATGGGCTGTTGATTGACTCACAGTTTGACGTATGTGCTTCTCTGTGTGTGTATGTCTGCTAGCATATCCTGTGCACTGAGTCACAGGGAGCCGTGTGTGTGTGTGTGTGTCCTGGTATAGAGTGTGCATTGATTCACAGTCAGCCATGTGTGTGTGTGTGTGAGTGCACTGGTATAGGATGTGCAGTGAGTCACAGTGAGGGGTGTTTGTTTCATTGTGTGTGTGTTTTCACAGGCTTAGAGGCACAATGAGATGTGGGTATGAGTGTGTCTGTGTGTGTGTGTGCTGCCATACACTGTGCCTAGAGTCACAGTGAGCTGTGTTGTGTGTTTGGTGCTGGTATGGAGTGGGCACTGACTCACAGTGAGCCATGTGTGTGTGCTTGTATAGGCGATTGAGTCACCGTGAGACATGTGTTAGTGCATGTTAGTATGTGTG
>NW_027207741.1:0-116772 GCF_963455315.2 Globicephala melas
AACCCTAACCCTAACCCTAACCCTAACCCTAACCCTAACCCTAACCCTAACCCTAACCCTAACCCTAACCCTAACCCTAACCCTAACCCTAACCCTAACCCTAACCCTAACCCTAACCCTAACCCTAACCCTAACCCTAACCCTAACCCTAACCCTAACCCTAACCCTAACCCTAACCCTAACCCTAACCCTAACCCTAACCCTAACCCTAACCCTAACCCTAACCCTAACCCTAACCCTAACCCTAACCCTAACCCTAACCCTAACCCTAACCCTAACCCTAACCCTAACCCTAACCCTAACCCTAACCCTAACCCTAACCCTAACCCTAACCCTAACCCTAACCCTAACCCTAACCCTAACCCTAACCCTAACCCTAACCCTAACCCTAACCCTAACCCTAACCCTAACCCTAACCCTAACCCTAACCCTAACCCTAACCCTAACCCTAACCCTAACCCTAACCCTAACCCTAACCCTAACCCTAACCCTAACCCTAACCCTAACCCTAACCCTAACCCTAACCCTAACCCTAACCCTAACCCTAACCCTAACCCTAACCCTAACCCTAACCCTAACCCTAACCCTAACCCTAACCCTAACCCTAACCCTAACCCTAACCCTAACCCTAACCCTAACCCTAACCCTAACCCTAACCCTAACCCTAACCCTAACCCTAACCCTAACCCTAACCCTAACCCTAACCCTAACCCTAACCCTAACCCTAACCCTAACCCTAACCCTAACCCTAACCCTAACCCTAACCCTAACCCTAACCCTAACCCTAACCCTAACCCTAACCCTAACCCTAACCCTAACCCTAACCCTAACCCTAACCCTAACCCTAACCCTAACCCTAACCCTAACCCTAACCCTAACCCTAACCCTAACCCTAACCCTAACCCTAACCCTAACCCTAACCCTAACCCTAACCCTAACCCTAACCCTAACCCTAACCCTAACCCTAACCCTAACCCTAACCCTAACCCTAACCCTAACCCTAACCCTAACCCTAACCCTAACCCTAACCCTAACCCTAACCCTAACCCTAACCCTAACCCTAACCCTAACCCTAACCCTAACCCTAACCCTAACCCTAACCCTAACCCTAACCCTAACCCTAACCCTAACCCTAACCCTAACCCTAACCCTAACCCTAACCCTAACCCTAACCCTAACCCTAACCCTAACCCTAACCCTAACCCTAACCCTAACCCTAACCCTAACCCTAACCCAACCCTAACCCTAACCCTAACCCTAACCCTAACCCTAACCCTAACCCTAACCCTAACCCTAACCCTAACCCTAACCCTAACCCTAACCCTAACCCTAACCCTAACCCTAACCCTAACCCTAACCCTAACCCTAACCCTAACCCTAACCCTAACCCTAACCCTAACCCTAACCCTAACCCTAACCCTAACCCTAACCCTAACCCTAACCCTAACCCTAACCCTAACCCTAACCCTAACCCTAACCCTAACCC
Source organism: Globicephala melas (assembly GCF_963455315.2). NCBI lineage: Eukaryota > Metazoa > Chordata > Mammalia > Artiodactyla > Delphinidae > Globicephala > Globicephala melas. The sequence continues at coordinate 1,487 of NW_027207741.1, forward strand.
TAACCCTAACCCTAACCCTAACCCTAACCCTAACCCTAACCCTAACCCTAACCCTAACCCTAACCCTAACCCTAACCCTAACCCTAACCCTAACCCTAACCCTAACCCTAACCCTAACCCTAACCCTAACCCTAACCCTAACCCTAACCCTAACCCTAACCCTAACCCTAACCCTAACCCTAACCCTAACCCTAACCCTAACCCTAACCCTAACCCTAACCCTAACCCTAACCCTAACCCTAACCCTAACCCTAACCCTAACCCTAACCCTAACCCTAACCCTAACCCTAACCCTAACCCTAACCCTAACCCTAACCCTAACCCTAACCCTAACCCTAACCCTAACCCTAACCCTAACCCTAACCCTAACCCTAACCCTAACCCTAACCCTAACCCTAACCCTAACCCTAACCCTAACCCTAACCCTAACCCTAACCCTAACCCTAACCCTAACCCTAACCCTAACCCTAACCCTAACCCTAACCCTAACCCTAACCCTAACCCTAACCCTAACCCTAACCCTAACCCTAACCCTAACCCTAACCCTAACCCTAACCCTAACCCTAACCCTAACCCTAACCCTAACCCTAACCCTAACCCTAACCCTAACCCTAACCCTAACCCTAACCCTAACCCTAACCCTAACCCTAACCCTAACCCTAACCCTAACCCTAACCCTAACCCTAACCCTAACCCTAACCCTAACCCTAACCCTAACCCTAACCCTAACCCTAACCCTAACCCTAACCCTAACCCTAACCCTAACCCTAACCCTAACCCTAACCCTAACCCTAACCCTAACCCTAACCCTAACCCTAACCCTAACCCTAACCCTAACCCTAACCCTAACCCTAACCCTAACCCTAACCCTAACCCTAACCCTAACCCTAACCCTAACCCTAACCCTAACCCTAACCCTAACCCTAACCCTAACCCTAACCCTAACCCTAACCCTAACCCTAACCCTAACCCTAACCCTAACCCTAACCCTAACCCTAACCCTAACCCTAACCCTAACCCTAACCCTAACCCTAACCCTAACCCTAACCCTAACCCTAACCCTAACCCTAACCCTAACCCTAACCCTAACCCTAACCCTAACCCTAACCCTAACCCTAACCCTAACCCTAACCCTAACCCTAACCCTAACCCTAACCCTAACCCTAACCCTAACCCTAACCCTAACCCTAACCCTAACCCTAACCCTAACCCTAACCCTAACCCTAACCCTAACCCTAACCCTAACCCTAACCCTAACCCTAACCCTAACCCTAACCCTAACCCTAACCCTAACCCTAACCCTAACCCTAACCCTAACCCTAACCCTAACCCTAACCCTAACCCTAACCCTAACCCTAACCCTAACCCTAACCCTAACCCTAACCCTAACCCTAACCCTAACCCTAACCCTAACCCTAACCCTAACCCTAACCCTAACCCTAACCCTAACCCTAACCCTAACCCTAACCCTAACCCTAACCCTAACCCTAACCCTAACCCTAACCCTAACCCTAACCCTAACCCTAACCCTAACCCTAACCCTAACCCTAACCCTAACCCTAACCCTAACCCTAACCCTAACCCTAACCCTAACCCTAACCCTAACCCTAACCCTAACCCTAACCCTAACCCTAACCCTAACCCTAACCCTAACCCTAACCCTAACCCTAACCCTAACCCTAACCCTAACCCTAACCCTAACCCTAACCCTAACCCTAACCCTAACCCTAACCCTAACCCTAACCCTAACCCTAACCCTAACCCTAACCCTAACCCTAACCCTAACCCTAACCCTAACCCTAACCCTAACCCTAACCCTAACCCTAACCCTAACCCTAACCCTAACCCTAACCCTAACCCTAACCCTAACCCTAACCCTAACCCTAACCCTAACCCTAACCCTAACCCTAACCCTAACCCTAACCCTAACCCTAACCCTAACCCTAACCCTAACCCTAACCCTAACCCTAACCCTAACCCTAACCCTAACCCTAACCCTAACCCTAACCCTAACCCTAACCCTAACCCTAACCCTAACCCTAACCCTAACCCTAACCCTAACCCTAACCCTAACCCTAACCCTAACCCTAACCCTAACCCTAACCCTAACCCTAACCCTAACCCTAACCCTAACCCTAACCCTAACCCTAACCCTAACCCTAACCCTAACCCTAACCCTAACCCTAACCCTAACCCTAACCCTAACCCTAACCCTAACCCTAACCCTAACCCTAACCCTAACCCTAACCCTAACCCTAACCCTAACCCTAACCCTAACCCTAACCCTAACCCTAACCCTAACCCTAACCCTAACCCTAACCCTAACCCTAACCCTAACCCTAACCCTAACCCTAACCCTAACCCTAACCCTAACCCTAACCCTAACCCTAACCCTAACCCTAACCCTAACCCTAACCCTAACCCTAACCCTAACCCTAACCCTAACCCTAACCCTAACCCTAACCCTAACCCTAACCCTAACCCTAACCCTAACCCTAACCCTAACCCTAACCCTAACCCTAACCCTAACCCTAACCCTAACCCTAACCCTAACCCTAACCCTAACCCTAACCCTAACCCTAACCCTAACCCTAACCCTAACCCTAACCCTAACCCTAACCCTAACCCTAACCCTAACCCTAACCCTAACCCTAACCCTAACCCTAACCCTAACCCTAACCCTAACCCTAACCCTAACCCTAACCCTAACCCTAACCCTAACCCTAACCCTAACCCTAACCCTAACCCTAACCCTAACCCTAACCCTAACCCTAACCCTAACCCTAACCCTAACCCTAACCCTAACCCTAACCCTAACCCTAACCCTAACCCTAACCCTAACCCTAACCCTAACCCTAACCCTAACCCCTAACCCTAACCCTAACCCTAACCCTAACCCTAACCCTAACCCTAACCCTAACCCTAACCCTAACCCTAACCCTAACCCTAACCCTAACCCTAACCCTAACCCTAACCCTAAACCCTAACCCTAACCCTAACCCTAACCCTAACCCTAACCCTAACCCTAACCCTAACCCTAACCCTAACCCTAACCCTAACCCTAACCTTGACCCTAAACCGTCCCCGTCCCCTAACCCTAACCCTAACCCTAACCCTAACCCTAACCCTAACCCTAACCCTAACCCTAACCCTAACCCTAACCCTAACCCTAACCCTAACCCTAACCCTAACCCTAACCCCTAACCCTAACCCTAACCCTAACCCTAACCCTAACCCTAACCCTAACCCTAACCCTAACCCTAACCCTAACCCTAACCCTAACCCTAACCCTAACCCTAACCCTAACCCTAACCCTAACCCCTAACCCTAACCCTAACCCTAACCCTAACCCTAACCCTAACCCTAACCCTAACCCTAACCCTAACCCTAACCCTAACCCTAACCCTAACCCTAACCCTAACCCTAACCCTAACCCTAACCCTCTAACCCTAACCCTAACCCCTAACCCTAACCCTAACCCTAACCCTAACCCTAACCCTAACCCTAACCCTAACCCTAACCCTAACCCTAACCCTAAGCGTTTTCGTACCCTCACCTGGACCCTAAACCGTCCCCGTCCCCTAACCCTAACCCTAGCCCGAACCCTAACCCTAACCCTTCCCCGAAGCCTGACCCTCAGCCGTCCCCTAATCCTAACCCGTACGCTGACACTAACCAGCGCCCTCACACGTACGCTCCCCCTAGAGCGTTGTCGTACCCTCACCTGGACCCTAAACCGTCCCCGTCCCCTAACCCTAACCCTAGCCCGAACCCTAACCCTAACCCTTCCCCGAAGCCTGACCCTCAGCCGTCCCCTAATCCTAACCCGTACGCTGACACTAACCCGCGCCCTCACACGTACGCTCCCCCTAGAGCGTTGTCGTACCCTCACCTAGACCCTAAACCGTCCCCGTCCCCTAACCCTAACCCTAGCCCGAACCCTAACCCTAACCCTTCCCCGAAGCCTGACCCTCAGCCGTCCCCTAATTCTAACCCGTACGCTGACACTAACCCACGCCCTCACACGTACGCTCCCCCTAGAGCGTTGTCGTACCCTCACCTGGACCCTAAACCGTCCCCGTCCCCTAACCCTAACCCTAGCCCGAACCCGAAGCCTGACCCTCAGCCGTCCCCTAATCCTAACCCGTACGCTGACACTAACCCGCGCCCTCACACCTACGCTCCCCCTAGAGCGTTGTCGTACCCTCACCTGGACCCTAAACCGTCCCCGTCCCCTAACCCTAACCCTAGCCCGAACCCTAACCCTAACCCTTCCCCGAAGCCTGACCCTCAGCCGTCCCCTAATCCTAACCCGTACGCTGACACTAACCCGCGCCCTCACACGTACGCTCCCCCTAGAGCGTTGTCGTACCCTCACCTGGACCCTAAACCGTCCCCGTCCCCTAACCCTAACCCTAGCCCGAACCCTAACCCTAACCCTTCCCCGAAGCCTGACCCTCAGCCGTCCCCTAATACTAACCCATACGCTGACACTAACCCGCGCCCTCACACGTACGCTCCCCCTAGAGCGTTGTCGTACCCTCACCTGGACCCTAAACCGTCCCCGTCCCCTAACCCTAACCCTAGCCCGAACCCTAACCCTAACCCTTCCCCGAAGCCTGACCCTCACCCGTCCCCTATTCCTAACCCGTACGCAGACACTAAACCGCGCCCTCACACGTACGCTCCCCCTAGAGCGTTGTCATACCCTCACCTGGACCCTGAACCGTCCCCGTCCCCTAACCCTAACCCTAGCCCGAACCCTAACCCTAACCCTTCCCCGAAGCCTGACCCTCAGCCGTCCCCTAATCCTAACCCGTACGCTGACACTAACCCGCGCCCTCACACATACGCTCCCCCTAAAGCGTTGTCGTACCCTCACCTGGACCCTAAACCGTCCCCGTCCCCTAACCCTAACCCTAGCCCGAACCCTAACCCTAACACTTCCCCGAAGCCTGACCCTCACCCGTCCCCTAATCCTAACCCGTACGCTGACACTAACCCGCGCCCTCACACGTACTCTCCCCCTAAAGCGTTGTCATACCCTCACCTGGACCCTAAACCGTCCCCGTCCCCTAACCATAACCCTAGCCCGAACCCTAACCCTAACACTTCCCCGAAGCCTGACCCTCACCCGTCCCCTAATCCTAACCCGTACGCTGACACTAACCCGCGCCCTCACACGTACGCTCCCCCTAGAGCGTTGTCGTACCCTCACCTGGACCCTGAACCGTCCCCATCCCCTAACCCTAACCCTAGCCCGAACCCTAACCCTAACCCTTCCCCGAAGCCTGACCCTCAGCCGTCCCCTAATCCTAACCCGTACGCTGACACTAACCCGCGCCCTCACACGTACGCTCCCCCTAAAGCGTTGTCGTACCCTCACCTGGACCCTAAACCGTCCCCGTCCCCTAACCCTAACCCTAGCCCGAACCCTAACCCTAACCCTTCCCCCAAGCCTGACCCTCAGCCGTCCCCTAATCCTAACCCGTACGCTGACACTAACCCGCGCCCTCACACGTACGCTCCCCCTAGAGCGTTGTCGTACCCTCACCTGGACCCTAAACCGTCCCCGTCCCCTAACCCTAACCCTAGCCCGAACCCTAACCCTAACACTTCCCCGAAGCCTGACCCTCAGCCGTCCCCTAATCCTAACCCGTACGCTGACACTAACCCGCGCCCTCACACGTACGCTCCCCCTAGAGCGTTGTCGTACCCTCACCTGGACCCTAAACCGTCCCCGTCCCCTAACCCTAACCCTAGCCCGAACCCTAACCCTAAACCTTCCCCGAAGCCTGACCCTCAGTCGTCCCCTAATCCTAACCCGTACGCTGACACTAACCCGCGCCCTCACATGTACGCTCCCCCTAGAGCGTTGTCGTACCCTCACCTGGACCCTAAACCGTCCCCGTCCCCTAACCCTAACCCTAGCCCGAACCCTAACCCTAACCCTTCCCCGAAGCCTGACCCTCAGCCGTCCCCTAATCCTAACCCGTACGCTGACACTAACCCGCGCCCTCACACGTACGCTCCCCATAGAGCGTTGTCGTACCCTCACCTGGACCCTAAACCGTCCCCGTCCCCTAACCCTAACCCTAGCCCGAACCCTAACCCTAACCCTTCCCCGAAGCCTGACCCTCAGCCGTCCCCTAATACTAACCCATACGCTGACACTAACCCGCGCCCTCACACGTACGCTCCCCCTAAAGCGTTGTCGTACACGCACCTGGACCCTAAACCGTCCCCGTCCCCTAACCCTAACCCTAGCCCGAACCCTAACCCTAACCCTTCCCCGAAGCCTGACCCTCAGCCGTCCCCTAATCCTAACCCGTACGCTGACACTAACCCGCGCCCTCACACGTACGCTCCCCCTAAAGCGTTGTCGTACCCTCACCTGGACCCTAAACCGTCCCCGTCCCCTAACCCTAACCCTAGCCCGAACCCTAACCCTAACACTTCCCCGAAGCCTGACCCTCAACCGTCCCCTAATCCTAACCCGTACGCTGACACTAACCCACGCCCTCACACGTACGATCCCCCTAAAGCGTTGTCGTACCCTCACCTGGACCCTAAACCGTCCCTGTCCCCTAACCCTAACCCTAGCCCGAACCCTAACCCTAACCCTTCCCCGAAGCCTGACCCTCACCCGTCCCCTAATCCTAACCCGTACGCTGACACGAACCCGCGCCCTCACACGTACGCTCCCCCTAAAGCGTTGTCGTACCCTCACCTTGACCCTAAACCGTCCCCGTCCCCTAACCCTAACCCTAGCCCGAACCCTAACCCTAACTCTTCCCCGAAGCCTGACCCTCAACCGTCCCCTAATCCTAACCCGTACGCTGACACTAACCCGCGCCCTCACACGTACGCTCCCCCTAGAGCGTTGTCGTACCCTCACCTGGACCCTAAACCGTCCCCGTCCCCTAACCCTAACCCTAGCCCGAACCCTAACCCTAACCCTTCCCCGAAGCCTGACCCTCACCCGTCCCCTAATCCTAACCCGTACGCTGACACTAACCCGCGCCCTCACACGTACGCTCCCCCTAAAGCGTTGTCGTACCCTCACCTGGAGCCTAAACCGTCCCCGTCCCCTAACCCTAACCCTAGCCCGAACCCTAACCCTAACCCTTCCCCGAAGCCTGACCCTCAGCCGTCCCCTAATCCTAACCCGTACGCTGACACTAACCCGCGCCCTCACACGTACGCTCCCCCTAAAGCGTTGTCGTACCCTCACCTGGACCCTAAACCGTCCCCGTCCCCTAACCCTAACCCTAGCCCGAACCCTAACCCTAACCCTTCCCCGAAGCCTGACCCTCAACCGTCCCCTAATCCTAACCCGTACTCTGACACTAACCCACGCCCTCACACGTACAATCCCCCTAAAGCGTTGTCGTACCCTCACCTGGACCCTAAACCGTCCCTGTCCCCTAACCCTAACCCTAGCCCGAACCCTAACCCTAACCCTTCCCCGAAGCCTGACCCTCACCCGTCCCCTAATCCTAACCCGTACGCTGACACGAACCCGCGCCCTCACACGTACGCTCCCCCTAAAGCGTTGTCGTACCCTCACCTGGACCCTAAACCGTCCCCGTCCCCTAACCCTAACCCTAGCCCGAACCCTAACCCTAACCCTTCCCCGAAGCCTGACCCTCACCCGTCCCCTAATCCTAACCCGTACGCTGACACTAACCCGCGCCCTCACACGTACGCTCCCCCTAAAGCGTTGTCGTACCCTCACCTGGACCCTAAACCGTCCCCGTCCCCTAACCCTAACCCTAGCCCGAACCCTAACCCTAACCCTTCCCCGAAGCCTGACCCTCACCCGTCCCCTAATCCTAACCCGTACGCTGACACTAACCCGCGCCCTCACACATACGCTCCCCCTAAAGCGTTGTCGTACCCTCACCTGGACCCTAAACCGTCCCCGTCCCCTAACCCTAACCCTAGCCCGAACCCTAACCCTAACCCTTCCCCGAAGCCTGACCCTCAGCCGTCCCCTAATCCTAACCCGTACGCTGACACTAACCCGCGCCCTCACACATACGCTCCCCCTAAAGCGTTGTCGTACCCTCACCTGGACCCTAAACCGTCCCCGTCCCCTAACCCTAACCCTAGCCCGAACCCTAACCCTAACCCTTCCCCGAAGCCTGACCCTCACCCGTCCCCTAATCCTAAACCGTACGCTGACACTAACCCGCGCCCTCACACGTACTCTCCTCCTAAAGCGTTGTCATACCCTCACCTGGACCCTAAACCGTCCCCGTCCCCTAACCATAACCCTAGCCCGAACCCTAACCCTAACACTTCCCCGAAGCCTGACCCTCACCCGTCCCCTAATCCTAACCCGTACGCTGACACTAACCCGCGCCCTCACACGTACGCTCCCCCTAAAGTGTTGTCGTACCCTCACCTGATACCTAAACCGTCCCCGTCCCCTAACCCTAACCCTAGCCCGAACCCTAACCCTAACCCTTCCCTGAAGCCTGACCCTCACCCGTCCCCTAATCCTAAACCGTACGCTGACACTCACCGGCGCCCTCACACGTACTCTCCCCCTAAAGCGTTGTCGTACCCTCACCTGGACCCTAAACGTCCCCGTCCCCTAACCCTAACCCTAGCCCGAACCCTAACCCTAATGCTTCCCCGAAGCCTGACCCTCACCCGTCCCCTAATCCTAACCCGTACGCTGACACTAACCCGCGCCCTCACACGTACGCTCCCCCTAGAGCGTTGTCGTACCCTCACCTGGACCCTAAACCGTCCCCGTCCCCTAACCCTAACCCTAGCCCGAACCCTAACCCTAACCCTTCCCCGAAGCCTGACCCTCACCCGTCCCCTAATCCTAACCCGTACGCTGACACTAACCCGCGCCCTCACACGTACGCTCCCCCTAAAGTGTTGTCGTACCCTCACCTGAAACCTAAACCGTCCCCGTCCCCTAACCCTAACCCTAGCCCGAACCCTAACCCTAACCCTTCCCTGAAGCCTGACCCTCACCCGTCCCCTAATCCTAAACCGTACGCTGACACTCACCGGCGCCCTCACAAGTACTCTCCCCCTAAAGCGTTGTCGTACCCTAACCTGGACCCTAAACCGTCCCCGTCCCCTAACCCTAACCCTAGCCCGAACCCTAACCCTAATGCTGCCCCGAAGCCTGACCCTTACCCGTCCCCTAATCCTAACCCGTACGCTGACACTAACCCGCGCCCTCACACGTACGCTCCCCCTAGAGCGTTGTCGTACCCTCACCTGGACCCTGAACCTTCCCCGTCCCCTAACCCTAACCCTAGCCCGAACCCTAACCCTAACCCTTCCCCGAAGCCTGACCCTCACCCGTCCCCTAATCCTAACCCGTACGCTGACACTAACCCGCGCCCTCACACGTACGCTCCCCCTAAAGCGTTGTCGCACCCTCACCTGGACCCTAAACCGTCCCCGTCCCCTAACCCTAACCCTAGCCCGAACCCTAACCCTAACCCTTCCCCGAAGCCTGACCCTCACCCGTCCCCTAATCCTAACCCGTACGCTGACACTAACCCGCGCCCTCACACGTACGCTCCCCCTAAAGTGTTGTCGTACCCTCACCTGAAACCTAAACCGTCCCCGTCCCCTAACCCTAACCCTAGCCCGAACCCTAACCCTAACCCTTCCCTGAAGCCTGACCCTCACCCGTCCCCTAATCCTAAACTGTACACTGACACTCACCGGCGCCCTCACACGTACTCTCCCCCGAAAGCGTTGTCGTACCCTCACCTGGACCCTAAACCGTCCCCGTCCCCTAACCCTAACCCTAGCCCGAACCCTAACCCTAAACCTTCTCCGAAGCCTGACCCTCACCCGTCCCCTAATCCTAACCCGTACGCTGACACTAACCCGCGCCCTCACACGTACGCTCCCCCTAAAACGTTGTCGTACCCTCACCTGGACCCTAAACCGTCCCCGTCCCCTAACCCTAACCCTAGCCCGAACCCTAACCCTAACCCTTCCCCGAAGCCTGACCCTCACCCGTCCCCTAATCCTAACCCGTACGCTGACACTAACCCGTGCCCTAACACGTACGCTCCCCCTAAAGCGTTGTCGTACCCTCACCTGGACCCTAAACCGTCCCCGTCCCCTAACCCTAACCCTAGCCCGAACCCTAACCCTAACCCTTCCCCGAAGCCTGACCCTCACCCGTCCCCTAATCCTAACCCGTACGCTGACACTAACCCGCGCCCTCACACGTACGCTCCCCGTAAAGCGTTGTCGTACCCTCACCTGGACCCTAAACCGTCCCCGTCCCCTAACCCTAACCCTAGCCCGAACCCTAACCCTAACCCTTCCCCGAATCCTGACCCTCACCCGTCCCCTAATCCTATCCCGTACGCTGACAGTAACCCACGCCCTCACACGTACGCTCCCCCTAAAGCGTTGCCGTACCCTCACCTGGACCCTAAACCGTCCCCGTCCCCTAACCCTAACCCTAGCCCGAACCCTAACCCTAACCCTTCCCCGAAGCCTGACCCTCACCCGTCCCCTAATCCTAACCCGTACGCTGACACTAACCCGCGCCCTCACACGTACGCTCCCCCTAAAGCATTGTCGTACCCTCACCTGGACCCTAAACCGTCCCCGTCCGCTAACCCTAACCCTAGCCCGAACCCTAACCCTAAACCTTCCCCGAAGCCTGACCCTCACCCGTCCCCTAATCCTAAACCGTACGCTGACACTAACCCGCGCCCTCACACGTACGCTCCCCCTAAAGTGTTGTCGTACCCTCACCTGAAACCTAAACCGTCCCCGTCCCCTAACCCTAACCCTAGCCCGAACCCTAACCCTAACCCTTCCCTGAAGCCTGACCCTCACCCGTCCCCTAATCCTAAACCGTACGCTGACACTCACCGGCGCTCTCACACGTACTCTCCCCCTAAAGCGTTGTCGTACCCTCACGTGGACCCTATACCGTCCCCGTCCCCTAACCCTAACACTAGCCCGATCCCTAACCCTAACCCTTCTCCGAAGCCTGACCCTCACCCATCCCCTAATCCTAACCCGTACGCTGACACTAACCCGCGCCCTCACACGTACGCTCCCCCTAAAGCGTTGTCGTACCCTCACCTGGACCCTAAACCGTCCCCGTCCCCTAACCCTAACCCTAGCCCGAACCCTAACCCTAACCCTTCCCCGAAGCCTGACCCTCACCCGTCCCATAATCCTAACCCGTACGCTGACACTAAACCTCGCCCTAACACGTACGCTCCCCCTAAAGCGTTGTCGTACCCTCACCTGGACCCTAAACCGTCCCCGTCCCCTAACCCTAACCCTAGCCCGAACCCTAACCCTAACCCTTCCCCGAAGCCTGACCCTCAGCCGTCCCCTAAACCTAACCCGTACGCTGACACTAACCCGCGCCCTCACACGTACGCTCCCCCTAAAGCGTTGTCGTACCCTCACCTGGACCCTAAACCGTCCCCGTCCCCTAACCCTAACCCTAGCCCGAACCCTAACCCTAACCCTTCCCCGAATCCTGACCCTCACCCGTCCCATAATCCTAACCCGTACGCTGACACTAACCCGCGCCCTCACACGTACGCTCCCCCTAAAGCGTTGTCGTACCCTCACCTGGACCCTAAACCGTCCCCGTCCCCTAACCCTAACCCTAGCCCGAACCCTAACCCTAACCCTTCCCCGAAGCCTGACCCTCACCCGTCCCCTAATCCTAACCCTTACACTGACACTAACCCGCGCCCTCACACGTACGCTCCCCCTAAAGCGTTGTCGTACCCTCACCTGGACCCTAAACCGTCCCCGTACCCTAACCCTAACCCTAGCCCGAACCCTAACCCTAACCCTTCCCCGAAGCCTGACCCTCACGCGTCCCCTAATCCTAAGCCGTACGCTGACACTAACCCACGCCCTCACACGTACGCTCCCCCTAAAGCATTGTCGTACCCTCACCTGGACCCTAAACCGTCCCCGTCCCCTAACCCTAACCCTAGCCCGAACCCTAACCCTAACCCTTCCCCGAAGCCTGGCCCTCAGCCGTCCCCTAATCCTAACCCGTACGCTGACACTAACCCGCGCCCTCACACGTACACTCCCCCTAGAGCGTTCTCGTACCCTCACCTGGACCCTAAACCGTCCCCGTCCCCTAACCCTAACCCTAGCCCGAACCCTAACCCTAACCCTTCCCCGAAGCCTGACCCTCAGCCGTCCCCTAATCCTAACCCGTACGCTGACACTAACCCGCGCCCTCACACGTACGCTCCCCCTAGAGCGTTGTCGTACCCTCACCTGGACCCTAAACCGTCCCCGTCCCCTAACCCTAACCCTAGCCCGAACCCTAACCCTAACCCTTCCCCGAAGCCTGACCCTCAGCCGTCCCCTAATCCTAACCCGTACGCTGACACTAACCCGCGCCCTCACACGTACGCTCCCCCTAGAGCGTTGTCGTACCCTCACCTGGACCCTAAACCGTCCCCGTCCCCTAACCCTAACCCTAGCCCGAACCCTAACCCTAACCCTTCCCCGAAGCCTGACCCTCACCCGTCCCCTAATCCTAACCCGTACGCTGACACTAACCCACGCCCTCACACGTACGATCCCCCTAAAGCGTTGTCGTACCCTCACCTGGACCCTAAACCGTCCCTGTCCCCTAACCCTAACCCTAGCCCGAACCCTAACCCTAACCCTTCCCCGAAGCCTGACCCTCACCCGTCCCCTAATCCTAACCCGTACGCTGACACGAACCCGCGCCCTCACACGTACGCTCCCCCTAAAGCGTTGTCGTACCCTCACCTTGACCCTAAACCGTCCCCGTCCCCTAACCCTAACCCTAGCCCGAACCCTAACCCTAACTCTTCCCCGAAGCCTGACCCTCACCCGTCCCCTAATCCTAACCCGTACGCTGACACTAACCCGCGCCGTCACACGTACGCTCCCCCTAGAGCGTTGTCGTACCCTCACCTGGACCCTAAACCGTCCCCGTCCCCTAACCCTAACCCTAGCCCGAACCCTAACCCTAACCCTTCCCCGAAGCCTGACCCTCACCCGTCCCCTAATCCTAACCCGTACGCTGACACTAACCCGCGCCCTCACACGTACGCTCCCCGTAAAGCGTTGTCGTACCCTCACCTGGACCCTAAACCGTCCCCGTCCCCTAACCCTAACCCTAGCCCGAACCCTAACCCTAACCCTTCCCCGAATCCTGACCCTCACCCGTCCCCTAATCCTAACCCGTACGCTGACAGTAACCCGCGCCCTCACACGTACGCTCCCCCTAAAGCGTTGCCGTACCCTCACCTGGACCCTAAACCGTCCCCGTCCCCTAACCCTAACCCTAGCCCGAACCCTAACCCTAACCCTTCCCCGAAGCCTGACCCTCACCCGTCCCCTAATCCTAACCCGTACGCTGACACTAACCCGCGCCCTCACACGTACGCTCCCCCTAAAGCATTGTCGTACCCTCACCTGGACCCTAAACCGTCCCCGTCCGCTAACCCTAACCCTAGCCCGAACCCTAACCCTAAACCTTCCCCGAAGCCTGACCCTCACCCGTCCCCTAATCCTAAACCGTACGCTGACACTAACCCGCGCCCTCACACGTACGCTCCCCCTAAAGTGTTGTCGTACCCTCACCTGAAACCTAAACCGTCCCCGTCCCCTAACCCTAACCCTAGCCCGAACCCTAACCCTAACCCTTCCCTGAAGCCTGACCCTCACCCGTCCCCTAATCCTAAACCGTACGCTGACACTCACCGGCGCTCTCACACGTACTCTCCCCCTAAAGCGTTGTCGTACCCTCACGTGGACCCTATACCGTCCCCGTCCCCTAACCCTAACACTAGCCCGATCCCTAACCCTAACCCTTCTCCGAAGCCTGACCCTCACCCATCCCCTAATCCTAACCCGTACGCTGACACTAACCCGCGCCCTCACACGTACGCTCCCCCTAAAGCGTTGTCGTACCCTCACCTGGACCCTAAACCGTCCCCGTCCCCTAACCCTAACCCTAGCCCGAACCCTAACCCTAACCCTTCCCCGAAGCCTGACCCTCACCCGTCCCATAATCCTAACCCGTACGCTGACACTAAATCTCGCCCTAACACGTACGCTCCCCCTAAAGCGTTGTCGTACCCTCACCTGGACCCTAAACCGTCCCCGTCCCCTAACCCTAACCCTAGCCCGAACCCTAACCCTAACCCTTCCCCGAAGCCTGACCCTCAGCCGTCCCCTAATCCTAACCCGTACGCTGACACTAACCCGCGCCCTCACACGTACGCTCCCCCTAGAGCGTTGTCGTACCCTCACCTGGACCCTAAACCGTCCCCGTCCCCTAACCCTAACCCTAGCCCGAACCCTAACCCTAACCCTTCCCCGAAGCCTGACCCTCACCCGTCCCCTAATCCTAACCCGTACGCTGACACTAACCCACGCCCTCACACGTACGATCCCCCTAAAGCGTTGTCGTACCCTCACCTGGACCCTAAACCGTCCCTGTCCCCTAACCCTAACCCTAGCCCGAACCCTAACCCTAACCCTTCCCCGAAGCCTGACCCTCACCCGTCCCCTAATCCTAACCCGTACGCTGACACGAACCCGCGCCCTCACACGTACGCTCCCCCTAAAGCGTTGTCGTACCCTCACCTTGACCCTAAACCGTCCCCGACCCCTAACCCTAACCCTAGCCCGAACCCTAACCCTAACACTTCCCCGAAGCCTGACCCTCACCCGTCCCCTAATCCTAACCCGTACGCTGACACTAACCCGCGCCCTCACACGAACGCTCCCCCTAGAGCGTTGCCGTACCCTCACCTGGACCCTAAACCGTCCCCGTCCCCTAACCCTAACCCTAGCCCGAACCCTAACCCTAACCCTTCCCCGAAGCCTGACCCTCAGCCGTTCCCTAATCCTAAACCGTACGCTGACACTAACCCGCGCCCTGACACGTACGCTCCCCCTAGAGCGTTGTCGTACCCTCACCTGGACCCTAAACCGTCCCCGTCCCCTAACCCTAACCCTAGCCCGAACCCTAACCCTAACCCTTCCCCGAAGCCTGACCCTCACCCGTCCCCTAATCCTAACCCGTACGCTGACACTAACCCGCGCCCTCACACGTACGCTCCCCCTAAAGCGTTGTCGTACACTCACCTGGACCCTAAACCGTCCCCGTCCCCTAACCCTAACCCTAGCCCGAACCGTAACCCTAACCCTTCCCCGAAGCCTGACCCTCACCCGTCCCCTAATCCTAACCTGTACGCTGACACTAACCCGCGCCCTCACACGTACGCTCCCCCTAGAGCGTTGTCGTACCCTCACCTGGACCCTAAACCGTCCCCGTCCCCTAACCCTAACCCTAGCCCGAACCCTAACCCTAACACTTCCCCGAAGCCTGACCCTCAGCCGTCCCCTAATCCTAACCCGTACCCTGACACTAACCCGCGCCCTCACACATACGCTCCCCCTAAAGCGTTGTCGTACCCTCACCTGGACCCTAAACCGTCCCCGTCCCCTAACCCTAACCCTAGCCCGAACCCTAACCCTAACCATTCCCCGAAGCCTGACCCTCACCCGTCCCTTAATCCTAAACCGTACGCTGACACTAACCCGCGCCCTCACACGTACGCTCCCCCTAAAGCGTTGTCATACACTCACCTGGACCCTAAACCGTCCCCGTCCCCTAACCCTAACCCTAGCCCGAACCCTAACCCTAACCCTTCCCCGAAGCCTGACCCTCACCCGTCCCCTAATCCTAAACCGTACGCTGACACTAACCCGCGCCCTCACACGTACGCTCCCCCTAAAGCGTTGTCGTACCCTCACCTGGACCCTAAACCGTCCCCGTCCCCTAACCCTAACCCTAGCCCGAACCCTAACCCTAACCCTTCCCCGAAGCCTGACACTCACCCGTCCCCTAATCCTAACCCGTACGCTGACACTAACCCGCGCCCTCACACGTACGCTCCCCCTAAAGCGTTGTCGTACCCTCACCTGGAGCCTAAACCGTCCCCGTCCCCTAACCCTAACCCTAGCCCGAACCCTAACCCTAACCCTTCCCCGAAGCCTGACCCTCACCCGTCCCCTAATCCTAACCCGTACGCTGACACTAACCCGCGCCCTCACATGTACGCTCCCCCAAAGCGTTGTCGTACCCTCACCTGGACCCTAAACCGTCCCCGTCCCCTAACCCTAACCCTAGCCCGAACCCTAACCCTAACCCTTCCCCGAAGCCTGACCCTCACCCGTCCCCTAATCCTAACCCGTACGCTGACACTAACCCGCGCCCTCACACGTACGATCCCCCTAAAGCGTTGTGGTACACTCACCTGGACCCTAAACCGTCCCCGTCCCCTAACCCTAACCCTAGCCTGAACGCTAACCCTAACACTTCCCCGAAGCCTGACCCTCACCCGTCCCCTAATCCTAACCCTTACGCTGACACTAACCTGCGCCCTCACACGTACGCTCCCCCTAAAGCGTTGTCGTACACTCACCTGGACCCTAAACCGTCCCCGTCCCCTAACCCTAACCCTAGCCCGAACCCTAACCCTAACCCTTCCCCGAAGCCTGACCCTCAGCCGTCCCCTAATCCTAAACCGTACGCTGACACTAACCCGCGCCCTCACACGTACGCTCCCCCTAAAGCGTTGTCGTACCCTCACCTGGACCCTAAACCGTCCCCGTCCCCTAACCCTAACCCTAGCCCGAACCCTAACCCTAACCCTTCCCCGAAGCCTGACCCTCACCCGTCCCCTAATCCTAACCCGTACTCTGACACTAACCCACGCCCTCACACGTACGATCCCCCTAAAGCGTTGTCGTACCCTCACCTGGACCCTAAACCGTCCCCGTCCCCTAAACCTAACCCTAGCCCGAACCCTAACCCTAACCCTTCCCCGAAGCCTGACACTCAGCCGCCCCCTAATCCTAACCCGTACGCTGACACTAACCCGCGCCCTCACACGTACGCTCCCCCTAGAGCGTTGTCGTACCCTCATCTGGACCCTGAACCGTCCCCGTCCCCTAACCATAACCCTAGCCCGAACCCTAACCCTAACCCTTCCCCGAAGCCTGACCCTCAGCCGTCCCCTAATCCTAACCCGTACGCTGACACTAACCCGCGCCCTCACACGTACGCTCCCCCTAGAGCGTTGTCGTACCCTCACCTGGACCCTAAACCGTCCCCGTCCCCTAACCCTAACCCTAGCCCGAACCCTAACCCTAAACCTTCCCCGAAGCCTGACCCTCAGCCGTCCCCTAATCCTAACCCGTACGCTGACACTAACCCGCGCCCTCACACGTACGCTCCCCCTAGAGCATTGTCGTACCCTCACCTGGACCCTAAACCGTCCCCGTCCCCTAACCCTAACCCTAGCCCGAACCGTAACCCTAACCCTTCCCCGAAGCCTGACCCTCAGCCGTCCCCTAATCCTAACCCGTACGCTGACACTAACCCGTGCCCTCACACGTACGCTCCCCCTAGAGCGTTGTCGTACCCTCACCTGGACCCTAAAACGTCCCCGTCCCCTAACCCTAACCTTAGCCCGAACCCTAACCCTAACCCTTCCCCGAAGCCTGAACCTCACCCGTCCCCTAATCCTAACCCGTACGCTGACACTAACCCGCGCCCTCACACGTACGCTACCCCTAGAGCGTTGTCGTACCCTCACCTGGACCCTGAACCGTCCCCGTCCCCTAACCCTAACCCTAGCCCGAACCCTAACCCTAACCCTTCCCCGAAGCCTGACCCTCAGCCGTCCCCTAATCCTAACCCGTACGCTGACACTAACCCGCGCCCTCACACGTACGCTCCCCCTAGAGCGTTGTCGTACCCTCACCTGGACCCTGAACCGTCCCCGTCCCCTAACCCTAACCCTAGCCCGAACCCTAACCCTAACCCTTCCCCGAAGCCTGACCCTCACCCGTCCCCTAATCCTAACCCGTACGCTGACACTAACCCGCGCCCTCACACGTACGCTCCCCCTAGAGCGTTGTCGTACCCTCACCTGGACCCTAAACCGTCCCCGTCCCCTAACCCTAACCCGAGCCCGAACCCTAACCCTAAACCTTCCCCGAAGCCTGACCCTCAGCCGTCCCCTAATCCTAACCCGTACGCTGACACTAACCCGCGCCCTCACACGTACGCTCCCCCTAGAGCGTTGTCGTACCCTCAACTGGACCCTAAACCGTCCCCGTCCCCTAACCCTAACCCTAGCCCGAACCCTAACCCTAACCCTTCCCCGAAACCTGACCCTCAGCCGTCCCCTAATCCTAACCCGTACGCTGACACTAACCAGCGCCCTCACACGTACGCTCCCCCTAGAGCGTTGTCGTACCCTCACCTGGACCCTGAACCGTCCCCGTCCCCTAACCCTAACCCTAGCCCGAACCCTAACCCTAACCCTTCCCCGAAGCCTGACACTCAGCCGTCCCCTAATCCTAACCCGTACGCTGACACTAACCCGCGCCCTCACACGTACGCTCCCCCTAGAGCGTTGTCGTACCCTCACCTGGACCCTGAACCGTCCCCGTCCCCTAACCCTAACCCTAGCCCGAACCCTAACCCTAACACTTCCCCGAAGCCTGACCCTCAGCCGTCCCCTAATCCTAACCCGTACGCTGACACTAACCCGCGCCCTCACACGTACGCTCCCCCTAGAGCATTGTCGTACCCTCACCTGGACCCTGAACCATCCCCGTCCCCTAACCCTAATCCTAGCCCGAACCCTAACCCTAACCCTTCCCCGAAGCCTGACCCTCAGCCGTCCCCTAATCCTAACCCGTACGCTGACACTAACCCGCGCCCTCACACGTACGCTCCCCCTAGAGCGTTGTCGTACCCTCACCTGGACCCTGAACCGTCCCCGTCCCCTAACCCTAACCCTAGCCCGAACCCTAACCCTAACCCTTCCCCGAAGCCTGACCCTCAGCCGTCCCCTAATCCTAACCCGTACGCTGACACTAACCCGCGCCCTCACACGTTCGCTCCCCCTAGAGCATTGTCGTACCCTCACCTGGACCCTGAACCGTCCCCGTCCCCTAACCCTAACCCTAGCCCGAACCCTAACCCTAACCCTTCCCCGAAGCCTGACCCTCAGCCGTCCCCTAATCCTAACCCGTACGCTGACACTAACCCGCGCCCTCACACGAACGCTCCCCCTAGAGCGTTGTCGTACCCTCACCTGGACCCTGAACCGTCCCCGTCCCCTAACCCTAACCCTAGCCCGAACCCTAACCCTAACCCTTCCCCGAAGCCTGACCCTCAGCCGTCCCCTAATCCTAACCCGTACGCTGACACTAACCCGCGCCCTCACACGTACGCTCCCCCTAGAGCGTTGTCGTACCCTCACCTGGACCCTAAACCGTCCCCGTCCCCTAAACCTAACCCTAGCCCGAACCCTAACCCTAACCCTTCCCCGAAGCCTGACCCTCAGCCGTCCCCTAATCCTAACCCGTACGCTGACACTAACCCGCGCCCTCACACGTACGCTCCCCCTAGAGCGTTGTCATACCCTCACCTGGACCCTAAACCGTCCCCGTCCCCTAACCCTAACCCTAGCCCGAACCCTAACCCTAACCCTTCCCCGAAGCCTGACCCTCAGCCGTCCCCTAATCCTAACCCATACGCTGACACTAACCCGCGCCCTCACACGTACGCTCCCCCTAGAGCGTTGTCGTACCCTCACCTGGACCCTAAACCGTCCCCGTCCCCTAACCCTAAACCTAGCCCGAACCCTAACCCTAACCCGTCCCCGAAGCCTGACCCTCACCCATCCCCTAATCCTAACCCGTACGCTGACACTAACCCGCGCCCTCACACGTACGCTCCCCCTAGAGCGTTGTCGTACCCTCACCTGGACCCTAAACCGTCGCCGTCCCCTAATCCTAACCCTAGCCCGAACCCTAACCCTAACCCTTCCCCGAAGCCTGACCCTCAGCCGTCCCCTAATCCTAACCCGTACGCTGACACTAACCCGCGCCCTCACACGTACGCTCCCCCTAGAGCGTTGTCGTACCCTCACCTGGACCCTAAACCGTCCCCGTCCCCTAACCCTAACCCTAGCCCGAACCCTAACCCTAACCCTTCCCCGAAGCCTGACCCTCAGCCGTCCCCTAATCCTAACCCGTACGCTGACACTAACCCGCGCCCTCACACGTACGCTCCCCCTAGAGCGTTGTCGTACCCTCACCTGGACCCTAAACCGTCCCCGTCCCCTAACCCTAACCTTAGACCGAACCCTAACCCTAACCCTTCCCCGAAGCCTGACCCTCACCCGTCCCCTAATCCTAACCCGTACGCTGACACTAACACGCGCCCTCACACGTACGCTCCCCCTAGAGCGTTGTCGTACCCTCACCTGGACCCTGAACCGTCCCCGTCCCCTAACCCTAACCCTAGCCCGAACCCTAACCCTAACCCTTCCCCGAAGCCTGACCCTCAGCCGTCCCCTAATCCTAACCCGTACGCTGACACTAACCCGCGCCCTCACACGTACGCTCCCCCTAGAGCGTTGTCGTACCCTCACCTGGACCCTAAACCGTCCCCGTCCCCTAACCCTAACCCTAGCCCGAACCCTAACCCTAACCCTTCCCCGAAGCCTGACCCTCAGCCGTCCCCTAATCCTAACCCGTACGCTGACACTAACCCGCGCCCTCACACGTACGCTCCCCCTAGAGCGTTGTCGTACCCTCACCTGGACCCAAAACCGTCCCCGTCCCCTAACCCTAACCCTAGCCCGAACCCTAACCCTAACCCTTCCCCGAAGCCTGACCCTCAGCCGTCCCCTAATCCTAACCCGTACGCTGACACTAACCCGCGCCCTCACACGTACGCTCCCCCTAGAGCGTTGTCGTACCCTCACCTGGACCCTAAACCGTCCCCGTCCCCTAACCCTAACCTTAGCCCGAACCCTAACCCTAACCCTTCCCCGAAGCCTGACCCTCACCCGTCCCCTAATCCTAACCCGTACGCTGACACTAACCCGCGCCCTCACACGTACGCTCCCCCTAGAGCGTTGTCGTACCCTCACCTGGACCCTGAACCGTCCCCGTCCCCTAACCCTACCCCTAGCCCGAACCCTAACCCTAACCCTTCCCCGAAGCCTGACACTCAGCCGTCCCCTAATCCTAACCCGTACGCTGACACTAACCCGCGCCCTCACACGTACGCTCCCCCTAGAGCGTTGTCGTACCCTCACCTGGACCCTGAACCGTCCCCGTCCCCTAACCCTAACCCTAGCCCGAACCCTAACCCTAACCCTTCCCCGAAGCCTGACCCTCAGCCGTCCCCTAATCGTAACCCGTACGCTGACACTAACCCGCACCCTCACACGTACGCTCCCCCTAGAGCGTTGTCGTACCCTCACCTGGACCCTAAACCGTCCCCGTCCCCTAACCCTAACCCTAGCCCGAACCCTAACCCTAACCCTTCCCCGAAACCTGACCCTCAGCCGTCCCCTAATCCTAACCCGTACGCTGACACTAACCAGCGCCCTCACACGTACGCTACCCCTAGAGCGTTGTCGTACCCTCACCTGGACCCTGAACCGTCCCCGTCCCCTAACCCTAACCCTAGCCCGAACCCTAACCCTAACCCTTCCCCGAAGCCTGACCCTCAGCCGTCCCCTAATCCTAACCCGTACGCTGACACTAACCCGCGCCCTCACACGTACGCTCCCCCTAGAGCGTTGTCGTACCCTCACCTGGACCCTAAACCGGCCCCGTCCCCTAACCCTAACCCTAGCCCGAACCCTAACCCTAACCCTTCCACGAAGCCTGACCCTCAGCCGTCCCCTAATTCTAACCCGTACGCTGACACTAACCCACGCCCTCACACGTACGCTCCCCCTAGAGCATTGTCGTACCCTCACCTGGACCCTAAACCGTCCCCGTCCCCTAACCCTAACCCTAGCCCGAACCCTAACCCTAACCCTTCCCCGAAGCCTGACCCTCTGCCGTCCCCTAATCCTAACCCGTACGCTGACACTAACCCGCGCCCTCACACGTACGCTCCCCCTAGAGCGTTGTCGTACCCTCACCTGGACCCTAAACCGTCCCCGTCCCCTAACCCTAACCTTAGCCCGAACCCTAACCCTAACCCTTCCCCGAAGCCTGACCCTCACCCGTCCCCTAATCCTAACCCGTACGCTGACACTAACACGCGCCCTCACACGTACGCTCCCCCTAGAGCGTTGTCGTACCCTCACCTGGACCCTGAACCGTCCCCGTCCCCTAACCCTAACCCTAGCCCGAACACTAACCCTAACCCTTCCCCGAAGGCTGACCCTCAGCCGTCCCCTAATCCTAACCCGTACGCTGACACTAACCCGCGCCCTCACACGTACGCTCCCCCTAGAGCGTTGTCGTACCCTCACCTGGACCCTGAACCGTCCCCGTCCCCTAACCCTAACCCTAGCCCGAACCCTAACCCTAACCCGTCCCCGAAGCCTGACCCTCAGCCGTCCCCTAATCCTAACCCGTACGCTGACACTAACCCGCGCCCTCACACGTACGCTCCCCCTAGAGCGTTGTCGTACCCTCACCTGGACCCTAAACCGTCCCCGTCCCCTAACCCTAGCCCGAACCCTAACCGTAACCCTTCCCCGAAGCCTGACCCTCAGCCGTCCCCTAATCCTAACCCGTACGCTGACACTAACCCGCGCCCTCACACGTACGCTCCCCCTAGAGCGTTGTCGTACTCTCACCTGGACCCTAAACCATCCCCGTCCCCTAACCCTAACCCTAGCCCGAACCCTAACCCTAACCCTTCCCCGAAACCTGACCCTCAGCCGTCTCCTAATCCTAACCCGTACGCTGACACTAACCAGCGCCCTCACACGTACGCTCCCCCTAGAGCGTTGTCGTACCCTCACCTGGACCCTGAACCGTCCCCGTCCCCTAACCCTAACCCTAGCCCGAACCCTAACCCTAACCCTTCCCCGAAGCCTGACCCTCAGCCGTCCCCTAATCCTAACCCGTACGCTGACACTAACCCGCGCCCTCACACGTACGCTCCCCCTAGAGCGTTGTCGTACCCTCACCTGGACCCTGAACCGTCCCCGTCCCCTAACCCTAACCCTAGCCCTAACCCTAACCCTAACCCTTCCCCGAAGCCTGACCCTCAGCCGTCCCCTAATCCTAACCCGTACGCTGACACTAACCCGCGCCCTCACACGTACGCTCCCCCTAGAGCGTTGTCGTACCCTCACCTGGACCCTAAACCGTCCCCGTCCCCTAACCCTAACCCTAGCCCGAACCCTAACCCTAACCCTTCCCCGAAGCCTGACCCTCAGCCGTCCCCTAATCCTAACCCGTACGCTGACACTAACCCGCGACCTCACACGTACGCTCCCCCTAGAGCGTTGTCGTACCCTCACCTGGACCCTGAACCGTCCCCGTCCCCTAACCCTAACACTAGCCCGAACCCTAACCCTAAACCTTCCCCGAAGCCTGACCCTCACCCGTCCCCTAATCCTAACCCGTACGCTGACACTAACCCGCGCCCTCACACGTACGCTCCCCCTAGAGCATTGTCGTACCCTCACCTGGACCCTGAACCGTCCCCGTCCCCTAACCCTAACCCTAGCCCGAACCCTAACCCTAACCCTTCCCCGAAGCCTGACCCTCAGCCGTCCCCTAATCCTAACCCGTACGCTGACACTAACCCGCGCCCTCACACGTACGCTCCCCCTAGAGCGTTGTCGTACCCACACCTGGACCCTAAACCGTCCCCGTCCCCTAACCCTAACCCTAGCCCGAACCCTAACCCTAACACTTCCCCGAAGCCTGACCCTCAGCCGTCCCCTAATCCTAACCCGTACGCTGACACTAACCAGCGCCCTCACACGTACGCTCCCCCTAGAGCGTTGTCGTACCATCACCTGGACCCTGAACCGTCCCCGTCCCCTAACCCTAACCCTAGCCCGAACCCTAACCCTAACCCTTCCCCGAAGCCTGACCCTCAGCCGTCCCCTAATCCTAACCCGTACGCTGACACTAACCCGCGCCCTCACACGTACGCTCCCCCTAGAGCATTGTCGTACCCTCACCTGGACTCTGAACCGTCCCCGTCCCCTAACCCTAACCCTAGCCCGAACCCTAACCCTAACCCTTCCCCGAAGCCTGACCCTCAGCCGTCCCCTAATCCTAACCCGTACGCTGACACTAACCCGCGCCCTCACACGTACGCTCCCCCTAGAGCGTTGTCGTACCCTCATCTGGACCCTGAACCGTCCCCGTCCCCTAACCCTAACCCTAGCCCGAACCCTAACCCTAACCCTTCCCCGAAGCCTGACCCTCAGCCGTCCCCTAATCCTAACCCGTACGCTGACACTAACCCGCGCCCTCACACGTACGCTCCCCCTAGAGCGTTGTCGTACCCTCACCTGGACCCTAAACCGTCCCCGTCCCCTAACCCTAACCCTAGCCCGAACCCTAACCCTAAACCTTCCCCGAAGCCTGACCCTCAGCCGTCCCCTAATCCTAACCCGTACGCTGACACTAACCCGCGCCCTCACACGTACGCTCCCCCTAGAGCGTTGTCGTACCCTCTCCTGGACCCTAAACCGTCCCCGTCCCCTAACCCTAACCCTAGCCCGAACCGTAACCCTAACCCTTCCCCGAAGCCTGACCCTCACCCGTCCCCTAATCCTAACCCGTACGCTGACACTAACCCGCGCCCTCACACGTACGCTCCCCCTAGAGCGTTGTCATACCCTCACCTGGACCCTAAACCGTCCCCGTCCCCTAACCCTAACCCTAGCCCGAACCCTAACCCTAACCCTTCCCCGAAGCCTGACCCTCAGCCGTCCCCTAATCCTAACCCGTACGCTGACACTAACCCGCGCCCTCACAAGTACGCTCCCCCTAGAGCGTTGTCGTACCCTCACCTGGACCCTAAACCGTCCGCGTCCCCTAACCCTAACCCTAGCCCGAACCCTAACCCTAACACTTCCCCGAAGCCTGACCCTCAGCCGTCCCCTAATCCTAACCCGTACGCTGACACTAACCCGCGCCCTCACACGTACGCTCCCCCTAGAGCGTTGTCGTACCCTCACCTGGACCCTGAACCGTCCCCGTCCCCTAACCCTAACCCTAGCCCGAACCCTAACCCTAACCCTTCCCCGAAGCCTGACCCTCAGCCGTCCCCTAATCCTAACCCGTACGCTGACACTAACCCGTGCCCTCACACGTACGCTCCCCCTAGAGCGTTGTCGTACCCTCACCTGGACCCTGAACCGTCCCCGTCCCCTAACCCTAACCCTAGCCCGAACCCTAACCCTAACTCTTCCCCGAAGCCTGAACCTCAGCCGTCCCCTAATCCTAACCCGTACGCTGACACTAACCCGCGCCCTCACACGTACGCTCCCCCTAGAGCGTTGTCGTACCCTCACCTGGACCCTAAACCGTCCCCGTCGCCTAACCCTAACCCTAGCCCGAACCCTAACCCTAACCCTTCCCCGAAGCCTGACCCTCAGCCGTCCCCTAATCCTAACCCGTACGCTGACACTAACCCGCGCCC
Organism: Globicephala melas; assembly: GCF_963455315.2. Classification (NCBI taxonomy): domain Eukaryota; kingdom Metazoa; phylum Chordata; class Mammalia; order Artiodactyla; family Delphinidae; genus Globicephala; species Globicephala melas. The sequence continues at coordinate 26,985 of NW_027207741.1, forward strand.
TCACACGTTCGCTCCCCCTAGAGCGTTGTCGTACCCTCACCTGGACCCTAAACCGTCCCCGTCCCCTAACCCTAACCTTAGCCCGAACCCTAACCCTAACCCTTCCCCGAAGCCTGACACTCACCCGTCCCCTAATCCTAACCCGTACGCTGACACTAACCCGCGCCCTCACACGTACGCTCCCCCTAGAGCGTTGTCGTACCCTCACCTGGACCCTGAACCGTCCCCATCCCCTAACCCTAACCCTAGCCCGAACCCTAACCCTAACCCTTCCCCGAAGCCTGACCCTCAGCCGTCCCCTAATCCTAACCCGTACGCTGACACTAACCCGCGCCCTCACACGTACGCTCCCCCTAGAGCGTTGTCGTACCCTCACCTGGACCGTGAACCGTCCCCGTCCCCTAACCCTAACCCTAGCCCGAACCCTAACCCTAACCCTTCCCCGAAGCCTGACCCTCAGCCGTCCCCTAATCCTAACCCGTACGCTGACACTAACCCACGCCCTCACACGTACGCTCCCCCTAGAGCGTTGTCGTACCCTCACCTGGACCCTAAACCGTCCCCGTCCCCTAACCCTAACCCTAGCCCGAACCCTAACCCTAACCCTTCCCCGAAGCCTGACCCTCAGCCGTCCCCTAATCCTAACCCATACGCTAACACTAACCCGCGCCCTCACACGTACGCTCCCCCTAGAGCGTTGTCGTACCCTCACCTGGACCCTAAACCGTCCCCGTCCCCTAACCCTAACCCTAGCCCGAACCCTAACCCTAACACTTCCCCGAAGCCTGACCCTCAGCCGTCCCCTAATCCTAACCCGTACGCTGACACTAACCCGCGCCCTCACACGTACGCTCCCCCTAGAGCGTTGTCGTACCCTCACCTGGACCCTAAACCGTCCCCTAACCCTAACCCTAACCCTAGCCCGAACCCTAACCCTAACCCTTCCCCGAAGCCTGACCCTCAGCCGTCCCCTAATTCTAACCCGTACGCTGACACTAACCCGCGCCCTCACACGTACGCTCCCCCTAGAGCGTTGTCGTACCCTCACCTGGACCCTAAACCGTCCCCGTTCCCTAACCCTAACCCTAGCCCGAACCCTAACCCTACCCCTTCCCCGAAGCCTGACCCTCAGCCGTCCCCTAATCCTAACCCGTACGCTGACACTAACCCGCGCCCCCACACGTACGCTCCCCCTAGAGCGTTGTCGTACCCTCACCTGGACCCTAAACCGTCCCCGTCCCCTAACCCTAACCCTAGCCCGAACCCTAACCCTAACCCTTCCCCGAAGCCTGACCCTCAGCCGTCCCCTAATCCTAACCCGTACGCTGACACTAACCCGCGCCCTCACACATACGCTCCCCCTAGAGCGTTGTCGTACCCTCACCTGGACCCTAAACCGTCCCCGTCCCCTAACCCTAAACCTAGCCCGAACCCTAACCCTAACCCTTCCCCGAAGCCTGACCCTCACCCATCCCCTAATCCTAACCCGTACGCTGACACTAACCCGCGCCCTCACACGTACGCTCCCCCTAGAGCGTTGTCGTACCCTCACCTGGACCCAAAACCGTCCCCGTCCCCTAACCCTAACCCTAGCCCGAACCCTAACCCTAACCCTTCCCCGAAGCCTGACCCTCAGCCGTCCCCTAATCCTAACCCGTACGCTGACACTAACCCGCGCCCTCACACGTACGCTCCCCCTAGAGCGTTGTCGTACCCTCACCTGGACCCTAAACCGTCCCCGTCCCCTAACCCTAACCTTAGCCCGAACCCTAACCCTAACCCTTCCCCGAAGCCTGACCCTCACCCGTCCCCTAATCCTAACCCGTACGCTGACACTAACCCGCGCCCTCACACGTACGCTCCCCCTAGAGCGTTGTCGTACCCTCACCTGGACCCTGAACCGTCCCCGTCCCCTAACCCTAAGCCTAGCCCGAACCCTAACCCTAACCCTTCCCCGAAGCCTGACCCTCAGCCGTCCCCTAATCCTAACCCGTACGCTGACACTAACCCACGCCCTCACACGTACGCTCCCCCTAGAGCGTTGTCGTACCCTCACCTGGACCCTGAACCGTCCCCGTCCCCTAACCCTAACCCTAGCCCGAACCCTAACCCTAACCCTTCCCCGAAGCCTGACCCTCAGCCGTCCCCTAATCCTAACCCGTACGCTGACACTAACCCGCGCCCTCACACGTACGCTCCCCCTAGAGCGTTGTCGTACCCTCACCTGGACCCTAAACCGTCCCCGTCCCCTAACCCTAACCCTAGCCCGAACCCTAACCCTAACCCTTCCCCGAAGCCTGACCCTCAGCCGTCCCCTAATCCTAACCCGTACGCTGACACTAACCCACGCCCTCACACGTACGCTCCCCCTAGAGCGTTGTCGTACCCTCACCTGGACCCTAAACCATCCCCGTCCCCTAACCCTAACCCTAGCCCGAACCCTAACCCTAACCCTTCCCCGAAACCTGACCCTCAGCCGTCCCCTAATCCTAACCCGTACGCTGACACTAACCAGCGCCCTCACACGTACGCTCCCCCTAGAGCGTTGTCGTACCCTCACCTGGACCCTGAACCGTCCCCGTCCCCTAACCCTAACCCTAGCCCGAACCCTAACCCTTACCCTTCCCCGAAGCCTGACCCTCAGCCGTCCCCTAATCCTAACCCGTACGCTGACACTAACCCGCGCCCTCACACGTACGCTCCCCCTAGAGCGTTGTCGTACCCTCACCTGGACCCTGAACCGTCCCCGTCCCCTAACCCTAACGCTAGCCCGAACCCTAACCCTAACCCTTCCCCGAAGCCTGACCCTCAGCCGTCCCCTAATCCTAACCCGTACGCTGACACTAACCCGCGCCCTCACACGTACGCTCCCCCTAGAGCGTTGTCGTACCCTCACCTGGACCCTGAACCGTCCCCGTCCCCTAACCCTAACCCTAGCACAAACCCTAACCCTAACCCTTCCCCGAAGCCTGACCCTCAGCCGTCCCCTAATCCTAACCCGTACGCTGACACTAACCCGCGCCCTCACACGTACGCTCCCCCTAGAGCATTGTCGTACCCTCACCTGGACCCTGAACCGTCCCCGTCCCCTAACCCTAACCCTAGCCCGAACCCTAACCCTAACCCTTCCCCGAAGCCTGACCCTCAGCCGTCCCCTAATCCTAACCCGTACGCTGACACTAACCCGCGCCCTCACACGTACGCTCCCCCTAGAGCATTGTCGTACCCTCACCTGGACCCTGAACCGTCCCCGTCCCCTAACCCTAACCCTAGCCCGAACCCTAACCCTAACCCTTCCCCGAAGCCTGACCCTCAGCCGTCCCCTAATCCTAACACGTACGCTGACACTAACCCGCGCCCTCACACGTACGCTCCCCCTAGAGCGTTGTCGTACCCTCACCTGGACCCTAAACCGTCCCCGTCCCCTAACCCTAACCCTAGCCCGAACCCTAACCCTAACCCTTCCCCGAAGCCTGACCCTCACCCGTCCCCTAATCCTAACCCGTACGCTGACACTAACCCGTGCCCTCACACGTACGCTCCCCCTAGAGCGTTGTTGTACCCTCACCTGGACCCTGAACCGTCCCTGTCCCCTAACCCTAACCCTAGCCCGAACCCTAACCCTAACCCTTCCCCGAAGCCTGACCCTCACCCGTCCCCTAATCCTAACCCGTACGCTGACACTAACCCGCGCCCTCACACGTACGCTCCCCCTAGAGCGTTGTCGTACCCTCACCTGGACCCTAAACCGTCCCCGTCCCCTAACCCTAACCCTAGCCCGAACCCTAACCCTAACCCTTCCCCGAAGCCTGACCCTCAGCCGTCCCCTAATCCTAACCCGTACGCTGACATTAACCCGCGCCCTCACACGTACGCTCCCCCTAGAGCGTTGTCGTACCCTCACCTGGACCCTGAACCGTCCCCATCCCCTAACCCTAACCCTAGCCCGAACCCTAACCCTAACCCTTCCCCGAAGCCTGACCCTCAGCCGTCCCCTAATCCTAACCCGTTCGCTGACACTAACCCGCGCCCTCACACGTACGCTCCCACTAGAGCGTTGTCGTACCCTCACCTGGACCCTAAACCGTCTCCGTCCCCTAACCCTAACCCTAGCCCTAACCCTAACCCTAACCCTTCCCCCAAGCCTGACCCTCAGCCGTCCCCTAATCCTAACCCGTACGCTGACACTAACCCGCGCCCTCACACGTACGCTCCCCCTAGAGCGTTGTCGTACCCTCACCTGGACCCTAAACCGTCCCCGTCCCCTAACCCTAACCCTAGCCCGAACCCTAACCCTAACCCTTCCCCGAAGCCTGACCCTCAGCCGTCCCCTAATCCTAACCCGTACGCTGACACTAACCCGCGCCCTCACACGTACGCTCCCCCTAGAGCGTTGTCGTACCCTCACCTGGACCCTGAACCGTCCCCGTCCCCTAACCCTAACCCTAGCCCGAACCCTAACCCTAACCCTTCCCCGAAGCCTGACCCTCACCCGTCCCCTAATCCTAACCCGTACGCTGACACTAACCCGCGCCCTCACACGTACGCTCCCCGTAGAGCGTTGTCGTACCCTCACCTGGACCCTGAACCGTCCCCATCCCCTAACCCTAACCCTAGCCCGAACCCTAACCCTAACCCTTCCCCGAAGCCTGACCCTCAGCCGTCCCCTAATCCTAACCCGTACGCTGACACTAACCCGCGCCCTCACACGTACGCTCCCCCTAAAGCGTTGTCGTACCCTCACCTGGACCCTAAACCGTCCCCGTCCCCTAACCCTAACCCTAGCCCGAACCCTAACCCTAACCCTTCCCCCAAGTCTGACCCTCAGCCGTCCCCTAATCCTAACCCGTACGCTGACACTAACCCGCGCCCTCACACGTACGCTCCCCCTAGAGCGTTGTCGTACCCTCACCTGGACCGTGAACCGTCCCCGTCCCCTAACCCTAACCCTAGCCCGAACCCTAACCCTAACCCTTCCCCGAAGCCTGACCCTCAGCCGTCCCCTAATCCTAACCCGTACGCTGACACTAACCCACGCCCTCACACGTACGCTCCCCCTAGAGCGTTGTCGTACCCTCACCTGGACCCTAAACCGTCCCCGTCCCCTAACCCTAACCCTAGCCCGAACCCTAACCCTAACCCTTCCCCGAAGCCTGACCCTCAGCCGTCCCCTAATCCTAACCCATACGCTAACACTAACCCGCGCCCTCACACGTACGCTCCCCCAAGAGCGTTGTCGTACCCTCACCTGGACCCTAAACCGTCCCCGTCCCCTAACCCTAACCCTAGCCCGAACCCTAACCCTAACACTTCCCCGAAGCCTGACCCTCAGCCGTCCCCTAATCCTAACCCGTACGCTGACACTAACCCGCGCCCTCACACGTACGCTCCCCCTAGAGCGTTGTCGTACCCTCACCTGGACCCTAAACCGTCCCCTAACCCTAACCCTAACCCTAGCCCGAACCCTAACCCTAACCCTTCCCCGAAGCCTGACCCTCAGCCGTCTCCTAATTCTAACCCGTACGCTGACACTAACCCGCGCCCTCACACGTACGCTCCCCCTAGAGCGTTGTCGTACCCTCACCTGGACCCTAAACCGTCCCCGTTCCCTAACCCTAACCCTAGCCCGAACCCTAACCCTAACCCTTCCCCGAAGCCTGACCCTCAGCCGTCCCCTAATCCTAACCCGTACGCTGACACTAACCCGCGCCCTCACACGTACGCTCCCCCTAGAGCGTTGTCGTACCCTCACCTGGACCCTAAACCGTCCCCGTCCCCTAACCCTAACCCTAGCCCGAACCCTAACCCTAACCCTTCCCCGAAGCCTGACCCTCAGCCGTCCCCTAATCCTAACCCGTACGCTGACACTAACCCGCGCCCTCACACATACGCTCCCCCTAGAGCGTTGTCGTACCCTCACCTGGACCCTAAACCGTCCCCGTCCCCTAACCCTAAACCTAGCCCGAACCCTAACCCTAACCCTTCCCCGAAGCCTGACCCTCACCCATCCCCTAATCCTAACCCGTACGCTGACACTAACCCGCGCCCTCACACGTACGCTCCCCCTAGAGCGTTGTCGTACCCTCACCTGGACCCTAAACCGTCCCCGTCCCCTAACCCTAACCCTAGCCCGAACCCTAACCCTAACCCTTCCCCGAAGCCTGACCCTCAGCCGTCCCCTAATCCTAACCCGTACGCTGACACTAACCCGCGCCCTCACACGTACGCTCCCCCTAGAGCGTTGTCGTACCCTCACCTGGACCCAAAACCGTCCCCGTCCCCTAACCCTAACCCTAGCCCGAACCCTAACCCTAACCCTTCCCCGAAGCCTGACCCTCAGCCGTCCCCTAATCCTAACCCGTACGCTGACACTAACCCACGCCCTCACACGTACGCTCCCCCTAGAGCGTTGTCGTACCCTCACCTGGACCCTAAACCGTCCCCGTCCCCTAACCCTAACCTTAGCCCGAACCCTAACCCTAACCCTTCCCCGAAGCCTGACCCTCACCCGTCCCCTAATCCTAACCCGTACGCTGACACTAACCCGCGCCCTCACACGTACGCTCCCCCTAGAGCGTTGTCGTACCCTCACCTGGACCCTGAACCGTCCCCGTCCCCTAACCCTAACCCTAGCCCGAACCCTAACCCTTACCCTTCCCCGAAGCCTGACCCTCAGCCGTCCCCTAATCCTAACCCGTACGCTGACACTAACCCGCGCCCTCACACGTACGCTCCCCCTAGAGCGTTGTCGTACCCTCACCTGGACCCTGAACCGTCCCCGTCCCCTAACCCTAACGCTAGCCCGAACCCTAACCCTAACCCTTCCCCGAAGCCTGACCCTCAGCCGTCCCCTAATCCTAACCCGTACGCTGACACTAACCCGCGCCCTCACACGTACGCTCCCCCTAGAGCGTTGTCGTACCCTCACCTGGACCCTGAACCGTCCCCGTCCCCTAACCCTAACCCTAACACAAACCCTAACCCTAACCCTTCCCCGAAGCCTGACCCTCAGCCGTCCCCTAATCCTAACCCGTACGCTGACACTAACCCGCGCCCTCACACGTACGCTCCCCCTAGAGCATTGTCGTACCCTCACCTGGACCCTGAACCGTCCCCGTCCCCTAACCCTAACCCTAGCCCGAACCCTAACCCTAACCCTTCCCCGAAGCCTGACCCTCAGCCGTCCCCTAATCCTAACCCGTACGCTGACACTAACCCGCGCCCTCACACGTACGCTCCCCCTAGAGCATTGTCGTACCCTCACCTGGACCCTGAACCGTCCCCGTCCCCTAACCCTAACCCTAGCCCGAACCCTAACCCTAACCCTTCCCCGAAGCCTGACCCTCAGCCGTCCCCTAATCCTAACACGTACGCTGACACTAACCCGCGCCCTCACACGTACGCTCCCCCTAGAGCGTTGTCGTACCCTCACCTGGACCCTAAACCGTCCCCGTCCCCTAACCCTAACCCTAGCCCGAACCCTAACCCTAACCCTTCCCCGAAGCCTGACCCTCACCCGTCCCCTAATCCTAACCCGTACGCTGACACTAACCCGTGCCCTCACACGTACGCTCCCCCTAGAGCGTTGTTGTACCCTCACCTGGACCCTGAACCGTCCCCGTCCCCTAACCCTAACCCTAGCCCGAACCCTAACCCTAACCATTCCCCGAAGCCTGACACTCACCCGTCCCCTAATCCTAACCCGTACGCTGACACTAACCCGCGCCCTCACACGTACGCTCCCCCTAGAGCGTTGTCGTACCCTCACCTGGACCCTAAACCGTCCCCGTCCCCTAACCCTAACCCTAGCCCGAACCCTAACCCTAACCCTTCCCCGAAGCCTGACCCTCAGCCGTCCCCTAATCCTAACCCGTACGCTGACATTAACCCGCGCCCTCACACGTACGCTCCCCCTAGAGCGTTGTCGTACCCTCACCTGGACCCTGAACCGTCCCCGTCCCCTAACCCTAACCCTAGCCCGAACCCTAACCCTAACACTTCCCCGAAGCCTGACCCTCACCCGTCCCCTAATCCTAACCCGTACGCTGACACTAACCCGCGCCCTCACACGTACGCTCCCCCTAGAGCGTTGTCGTACCCTCACCTGGACCCTGAACCGTCCCCATCCCCTAACCCTAACCCTAGCCCGAACCCTAACCCTAACCCTTCCCCGAAGCCTGACCCTCAGCCGTCCCCTAATCCTAACCCGTTCGCTGACACTAACCCGCGCCCTCACACGTACGCTCCCACTAGAGCGTTGTCGTACCCTCACCTGGACCCTAAACCGTCTCCGTCCCCTAACCCTAACCCTAGCCCTAACCCTAACCCTAACCCTTCCCCCAAGCCTGACCCTCAGCCGTCCCCTAATCCTAACCCGTACGCTGACACTAACCCGCGCCCTCACACGTACGCTCCCCCTAGAGCGTTGTCGTACCCTCACCTGGACCCTAAACCGTCCCCGTCCCCTAACCCTAACCCTAGCCCGAACCCTAACCCTAACCCTTCCCCGAAGCCTGACCCTCAGCCGTCCCCTAATCCTAACCCGTACGCTGACACTAACCCGCGCCCTCACACGTACGCTCCCCCTAGAGCGTTGTCGTACCCTCACCTGGACCCTGAACCGTCCCCGTCCCCTAACCCTAACCCTAGCCCGAACCCTAACCCTAACCCTTCCCCGAAGCCTGACCCTCACCCGTCCCCTAATCCTAACCCGTACGCTGACACTAACCCGCGCCCTCACACGTACGCTCCCCCTAGAGCGTTGTCGTACCCTCACCTGGACCCTGAACCATCCCCATCCCCTAACCCTAACCCTAGCCCGAACCCTAACCCTAACCCTTCCCCGAAGCCTGACCCTCAGCCGTCCCCTAATCCTAACCCGTACGCTGACACTAACCCGCGCCCTCACACGTACGCTCCCCCTAAAGCGTTGTCGTACCCTCACCTGGACCCTAAACCGTCCCCGTCCCCTAACCCTAACCCTAGCCCGAACCCTAACCCTAACCCTTCCCCCAAGCCTGACCCTCAGCCGTCCCCTAATCCTAACCCGTACGCTGACACTAACCCGCGCCCTCACACGTACGCTCCCCCTAGAGCGTTGTCGTACCCTCACCTGGACCCTAAACCGTCCCCGGCCCCTAACCCTAACCCTAGCCCGAACCCTAACCCTAACACTTCCCCGAAGCCTGACCCTCAGCCGTCCCCTAATCCTAACCCGTACGCTGACACTAACCCGCGCCCTCACACGTACGCTCCCCCTAGAGCGTTGTCGTACCCTCACCTGGACCCTAAACCGTCCCCGTCCCCTAACCCTAACCCTAGCCCGAACCCTAACCCTAAACCTTCCCCGAAGCCTGACCCTCAGTCGTCCCCTAATCCTAACCCGTACGCTGACACTAACCCGCGCCCTCACATGTACGCTCCCCCTAGAGCGTTGTCGTACCCTCACCTGGACCCTAAACCGTCCCCGTCCCCTAACCCTAACCCTAGCCCGAACCCTAACCCTAACCCTTCCCCGAAGCCTGACCCTCAGCCGTCCCCTAATCCTAACCCGTACGCTGACACTAACCCGCGCCCTCACACGTACGCTCCCCATAGAGCGTTGTCGTACCCTCACCTGGACCCTAAACCGTCCCCGTCCCCTAACCCTAACCCTAGCCCGAACCCTAACCCTAACCCTTCCCCGAAGCCTGACCCTCACCCGTCCCCTAATCCTAACCCGTACGCTGACACTAACCCGCGCCCTCACACGTACGCTCCCCCTAAAGCGTTGTCGTACCCTCACCTGGAGCCTAAACCGTCCCCGTCCCCTAACCCTAACCCTAGCCTGAACCCTAACCCTAACACTTCCCCGAAGCCTGTCCCTCACACGTCCCCTAATCCTAACCCTTACGCTGACACTAACAAGCGCCCTCACACGTACGCTCCCCCTAAAGCGTTGTCGTACACTCACCTGGACCCTAAACCGTCCCCGTCCCCTAACCCTAACCCTAGCCCGAACCCTAACCCTAACCCTTCCCCGAAGCCTGACCCTCAGCCGTCCCCTAATCCTAACCCGTACGCTGACACTAACCCGCGCCCTCACACGTACGCTCCCCCTAAAGCGTTGTCGTACCCTCACCTGGACCCTAAACCGTCCCCGTCCCCTAACCCTAACCCTAGCCCGAACCCTAACCCTAACCCTTCCCCGAAGCCTGACCCTCACCCGTCCCCTAATCCTAACCCGTACGCTGACACTAACCCACGCCCTCACACGTACGATCCCCCTAAAGCGTTGTCGTACCCTCACCTGGACCCTAAACCGTCCCTGTCCCCTAACCCTAACCCTAGCCCGAACCCTAACCCTAACCCTTCCCCGAAGCCTGACCCTCACCCGTCCCCTAATCCTAACCCGTACGCTGACACGAACCCGCGCCCTCACACGTACGCTCCCCCTAAAGCGTTGTCGTACCCTCACCTTGACCCTAAACCGTCCCCGTCCCCTAACCCTAACCCTAGCCCGAACCCTAACCCTAACTCTTCCCCGAAGCCTGACCCTCAACCGTCCCCTAATCCTAACCCGTACGCTGACACTAACCCGCGCCCTCACACGTATGCTCCCCCTAGAGCGTTGTCGTACCCTCACCTGGACCCTAAACCGTCCCCGTCCCCTAACCCTAACCCTAGCCCGAACCCTAACCCTAACCCTTCCCCGAAGCCTGACCCTCACCCGTCCCCTAATCCTAACCCGTACGCTGACACTAACCCGCGCCCTCACACGTACGCTCCCCCTAAAGCGTTGTCGTACCCTCACCTGGAGCCTAAACCGTCCCCGTCCCCTAACCCTAACCCTCCCCGAACCCTAACCCTAACCCTTCCCCGAAGCCTGACCCTCAGCCGTCCCCTAATCCTAACCCGTACGCTGACACTAACCCGCGCCCTCACACGTACGCTCCCCCTAAAGCGTTGTCGTACCCTCACCTGGACCCTAAACCGTCCCCGTCCCCTAACCCTAACCCTAGCCCGAACCCTAACCCTAACCCTTCCCCGAAGCCTGACCCTCACCCGTCCCCTAATCCTAACCCGTACGCTGACACTAACCCGCGCCCTCACACGTACGCTCCCCGTAAAGCGTTGTCGTACCCTCACCTGGACCCTAAACCGTCCCCGTCCCCTAACCCTAACCCTAGCCCGAACCCTAACCCTAACCCTTCCCTGAAGCCTGACCCTCACCCGTCCCCTAATCCTAAACCGTACGCTGACACTCACCGGCGCTCTCACATGTACTCTCCCCCTAAAGCGTTGTCGTACCCTCACGTGGACCCTATACCGTCCCCGTCCCCTAACCCTAACCCTAGCCCGATCCCTAACCCTAACCCTTCTCCGAAGCCTGACCCTCACCCGTCCCCTAATCCTAACCCGTACGCTGACAGTAACCCGCGCCCTCACACGTACGCTCCCCCTAAAGCGTTGCCGTACCCTCACCTGGACCCTAAACCGTCCCCGTCCCCTAACCCTAACCCTAGCCCGAACCCTAACCCTAACCCTTCCCCGAAGCCTGACCCTCACCCGTCCCCTAATCCTAACCCGTACGCTGACACTAACCCGCGCCCTCACACGTACGCTCCCCCTAAAGCATTGTCGTACCCTCACCTGGACCCTAAACCGTCCCCGTCCGCTAACCCTAACCCTAGCCCGAACCCTAACCCTAAACCTTCCCCGAAGCCTGACCCTCACCCGTCCCCTAATCCTAAACCGTACGCTGACACTAACCCGCGCCCTCACACGTACGCTCCCCCTAAAGTGTTGTCGTACCCTCACCTGAAACCTAAACCGTCCCCGTCCCCTAACCCTAACCCTAGCCCGAACCCTAACCCTAACCCTTCCCTGAAGCCTGACCCTCACCCGTCCCCTAATCCTAAACCGTACGCTGACACTCACCGGCGCTCTCACACGTACTCTCCCCCTAAAGCGTTGTCGTACCCTCACGTGGACCCTATACCGTCCCCGTCCCCTAACCCTAACCCTAGCCCGATCCCTAACCCTAACCCTTCTCCGAAGCCTGACCCTCACCCGTCCCCTAATCCTAACCCGTACGCTGACACTAACCCGCGCCCTCACACGTACGCTCCCCCTAAAGCGTTGTCGTACCCTCACCTGGACCCTAAACCGTCCCCGTCCCCTAACCCTAACCCTAGCCCGAACCCTAACCCTAACCCTTCCCCGAAGCCTGACCCTCACCCGTCCCATAATCCTAACCCGTACGCTGACACTAACCCTCGCCCTAACACGTACGCTCCCCCTAAAGCGTTGTCGTACCCTCACCTGGACCCTAAACCGTCCCCGTCCCCTAACCCTAACCCTAGCCCGAACCCTAACCCTAACCCTTCCCCGAAGCCTGACCCTCAGCCGTCCCCTAATCCTAACCCGTACGCTGACACTAACCCGCGCCCTCACACGTACGCTCCCCCTAAAGCGTTGTCGTACCCTCACCTGGACCCTAAACCGTCCCCGTCCCCTAACCCTAACCCTAGCCCGAACCCTAACCCTAACCCTTCCCCGAATCCTGACCCTCACCCGTCCCCTAATCCTAACCCGTACGCTGACACTAACCCGCGCCCTCACACGTACGCTCCCCCTAAAGCGTTGTCGTACCCTCACCTGGACCCTAAACCGTCCCCGTCCCCTAACCCTAACCCTAGCCCGAACCCTAACCCTAACCCTTCCCCGAAGCCTGACCCTCACCCGTCCCCTAATCCTAACCCTTACACTGACACTAACCCGCGCCCTCACACGTACGCTCCCCCTAAAGCGTTGTCGTACCCTCACCTGGACCCTAAACCGTCCCCGTACCCTAACCCTAACCCTAGCCCGAACCCTAACCCTAACCCTTCCCCGAAGCCTGACCCTCACGCGTCCCCTAATCCTAAGCCGTACGCTGACACTAACCCACGCCCTCACACGTACGCTCCCCCTAAAGCATTGTCGTACCCTCACCTGGACCCTAAACCGTCCCCGTCCCCTAACCCTAACCCTAGCCCGAACCCTAACCCTAACCCTTCCCCGAAGCCTGACACTCACCCGTCCCCTAATCCTAAACCGTACGCTGACACTAACCCGCGCACTCACACGTACGCTCCCCCTAGAGCGTTGTCGTACCCTCACCTGGACCCTAAACCGTCCCCGTCCCCTAACCCTAACCCTAGCCCGAACCCTAACCCTAACCCTTCCCCGAAGCCTGGCCCTCAGCCGTCCCCTAATCCTAACCCGTACGCTGACACTAACCCGCGCCCTCACACGTACACTCCCCCTAGAGCGTTCTCGTACCCTCACCTGGACCCTAAACCGTCCCCGTCCCCTAACCCTAACCCTAGCCCGAACCCTAACCCTAACCCTTCCCCGAAGCCTGACCCTCAGCCGTCCCCTAATCCTAACCCGTACGCTGACACTAACCCGCGCCCTCACACGTACGCTCCCCCTAGAGCATTGTCGTACCCTCACCTGGACCCTAAACCGTCCCCGTCCCCTAACCCTAACCCTAGCCCGAACCCTAACCCTAACCCTTCCCCGAAGCCTGACCCTCAGCCGTCCCCTAATCCTAACCCGTACGCTGACACTAACCCGCGCCCTCACACGTACGCTCCCCCTAGAGCGTTGTCGTACCCTCACCTGGACCCTAAACCGTCCCCGTCCCCTAACCCTAACCCTAGCCCGAACCCTAACCCTAACCCTTCCCCGAAGCCTGACCCTCACCCCTCCCCTAATCCTAACCCGTACGCTGACACTAACCCACGCCCTCACACGTACGATCCCCCTAAAGCGTTGTCGTACCCTCACCTGGACCCTAAACCGTCCCTGTCCCCTAACCCTAACCCTAGCCCGAACCCTAACCCTAACCCTTCCCCGAAGCCTGACCCTCACCTGTCCCCTAATCCTAACCCGTACGCTGACACGAACCCGCGCCCTCACACGTACGCTCCCCCTAAAGCGTTGTCGTACCCTCACCTTGACCCTAAACCGTCCCCGTCCCCTAACCCTAACCCTAGCCCGAACCCTAACCCTAACTCTTCCCCGAAGCCTGACCCTCACCCGTCCCCTAATCCTAACCCGTACGCTGACACTAACCCGCGCCGTCACACGTACGCTCCCCCTAGAGCTTTGTCGTACCCTCACCTGGACCCTAAACCGTCCCCGTCCCCTAACCCTAACCCTAGCCCGAACCCTAACCCTAACCCTTCCCCGAAGCCTGACCCTCAGCCGTTCCCTAATCCTAAACCGTACGCTGACACTAACCGGCGCCCTCACACGTACGCTCCCCCTAGAGCGTTGTCGTACCCTCACCTGGACCCTAAACCGTCCCCGTCCCCTAACCCTAACCCTAGCCCGAACCCTAACCCTAACCCTTCCCCGAAGCCTGACCCTCACCCGTCCCCTAATCCTAACCCGTACGCTGACACTAACCCGCGCCCTCACACGTACGCTCCCCCTAAAGCGTTGTCGTACACTCACCTGGACCCTAAACCGTCCCCGTCCCCTAACCCTAACCCTAGCCCGAACCCTAACCCTAACCCTTCCCCGAAGCCTGACCCTCACCCGTCCCCTAATCCTAACCCGTACGCTGACACTAACCCGCGCCCTCACACGTACGCTCCCCCTAAAGCGTTGTCGTACCCTCACCTGGACCCTAAACCGTCCCCGTCCCCTAACCCTAACCCTAGCCCGAACCCTAACCCTAACACTTCCCCGAAGCCTGACCCTCACCCGTCCCCTAATCCTAACCCGTACCCTGACACTAACCCGCGCCCTCACACATACGCTCCCCCTAAAGCGTTGTCGTACCCTCACCTGGACCCTAAACCGTCCCCGTCCCCTAACCCTAACCGTAGCCCGAACCCTAACCCTAACCATTCCCCGAAGCCTGACCCTCACCCGTCCCTTAATCCTAAACCGTACGCTGACACTAACCCGCGCCCTCACACGTACGCTCCCCCTAAAGCGTTGTCATACACTCACCTGGACCCTAAACCGTCCCCGTCCCCTAACCCTAACCCTAGCCCGAACCCTAACCCTAACCCTTCCCCGAAGCCTGACCCTCACCCGTCCCCTAATCCTAAACCGTACGCTGACACTAACCCGCGCCCTCACACGTACGCTCCCCCTAAAGCGTTGTCGTACCCTCACCTGGACCCTAAACCGTCCCCGTCCCCTAACCCTAACCCTAGCCCGAACCCTAACCCTAACCCTTCCCCGAAGCCTGACCCTCACCCGTCCCCTAATCCTAAACCGTACGCTGACACTAACCCGCGCCCTAACACGTACGCTCCCCCTAAAGCGTTGTCGTACCCTCACCTGGACCCTAAACCGTCCCCGTCCCCTAACCCTAACCGTAGCCCGAACCCTAACCCTAACCATTCCCCGAAGCCTGACCCTCACCCGTCCCTTAATCCTAAACCGTACGCTGACACTAACCCGCGCCCTCACACGTACGCTCCCCCTAAAGCGTTGTCATACACTCACCTGGACCCTAAACCGTCCCCGTCCCCTAACCCTAACCCTAGCCCGAACCCTAACCCTAACCCTTCCCCGAAGCCTGACCCTCACCCGTCCCCTAATCCTAAACCGTACGCTGACACTAACCCGCGCCCTCACACGTACGCTCCCCCTAAAGCGTTGTCGTACCCTCACCTGGACCCTAAACCGTCCCCGTCCCCTAACCCTAACCCTAGCCCGAACCCTAACCCTAACCCTTCCCCGAAGCCTGACCCTCACCCGTCCCCTAATCCTAAACCGTACGCTGACACTAACCCGCGCCCTAACACGTACGCTCCCCCTAAAGCGTTGTCGTACCCTCACCTGGACCCTAAACCGTCCCCGTCCCCTAACCCTAACCCTAGCCCGAACCCTAACCCTAACCCTTCCCCGAATCCTGACCCTCACCCGTCCCCTAATCCTAACCCGTACGCTGACACTAACCCGCGCCCTCACACGTACGCTCCCCCTAAAGCGTTGTCGTACCCTCACCTGGACCCTAAACCGTCCCCGTCCCCTAACCCTAACCGTAGCCCGAACCCTAACCCTAACCATTCCCCGAAGCCTGACCCTCACCCGTCCCTTAATCCTAAACCGTACGCTGACACTAACCCGCGCCCTCACACGTACGCTCCCCCTAAAGCGTTGTCATACACTCACCTGGACCCTAAACCGTCCCCGTCCCCTAACCCTAACCCTAGCCCGAACCCTAACCCTAACCCTTCCCCGAAGCCTGACCCTCACCCGTCCCCTAATCCTAAACCGTACGCTGACACTAACCCGCGCCCTCACACGTACGCTCCCCCTAAAGCGTTGTCGTACCCTCACCTGGACCCTAAACCGTCCCCGTCCCCTAACCCTAACCCTAGCCCGAACCCTAACCCTAACCCTTCCCCGAAGCCTGACCCTCACCCGTCCCCTAATCCTAAACCGTACGCTGACACTAACCCGCGCCCTAACACGTACGCTCCCCCTAAAGCGTTGTCGTACCCTCACCTGGACCCTAAACCGTCCCCGTCCCCTAACCCTAACCCTAGCCCGAACCCTAACCCTAACCCTTCCCCGAATCCTGACCCTCACCCGTCCCCTAATCCTAACCCGTACGCTGACACTAACCCGCGCCCTCACACGTACGCTCCCCCTAAAGCGTTGTCGTACCCTCACCTGGACCCTAAACCGTCCCCGTCCCCTAACCCTAACCCTAGCCCGAACCCTAACCCTAACCCTTCCCCGAAGCCTGACCCTCACCCGTCCCCTAATCCTAAACCGTACGCTGACACTAACCCGCGCCCTAACACGTACGCTCCCCCTAAAGCGTTGTCGTACCCTCACCTGGACCCTAAACCGTCCCCGTCCCCTAACCCTAACCCTAGCCCGAACCCTAACCCTAACCCTTCCCCGAATCCTGACCCTCACCCGTCCCCTAATCCTAACACGTACGCTGACACTAACCCGCGCCCTCACACGTACGCTCCCCCTAAAGCGTTGTCGTACCCTCACCTGGACCCTAAACCGTCCCCGTCCCCTAACCCTAACCCTAGCCCGAACCCTAACCCTAACCCTTCCCCGAAGCCTGACCCTCACCCGTCCCCTAATCCTAACCCTTACACTGACACTAACCCGCGCCCTCACACGTACGCTCCCCCTAAAGCGTTGTCGTACCCTCACCTGGACCCTAAACCGTCCCCGTACCCTAACCCTAACCCTAGCCCGAACCCTAACCCTAACCCTTCCCCGAAGCCTGACCATCACGCGTCCCCTAATCCTAAGCCGTACGCTGACACTAACCCACGCCCTCACACGTACGCTCCCCCTAAAGCATTGTCGTACCCTCACCTGGACCCTAAACCGTCCCCGTCCCCTAACCCTAACCCTAGCCCGAACCCTAACCCTAACCCTTCCCCGAAGCCTGACACTCACCCGTCCCCTAATCCTAAACCGTACGCTGACACTAACCCACGCACTCACACGTACGCTCCCCCTAGAGCGTTGTCGTACCCTCACCTGGACCCTAAACCGTCCCCGTCCCCTAACCCTAACACTAGCCCGAACCCTAACCCTAACCCTTCCCCGAAGCCTGGCCCTCAGCCGTCCCCTAATCCTAACCCGTACGCTGACACTAACCCGCGCCCTCACACGTACACTCCCCCTAGAGCGTTCTCGTACCCTCACCTGGACCCTAAACCGTCCCCGTCCCCTAACCCTAACCCTAGCCCGAACCCTAACCCTAACCCTTCCCCGAAGCCTGACCCTCAGCCGTCCCCTAATCCTAACCCGTACGCTGACACTAACCCGCGCCCTCACACGTACGCTCCCCCTAGAGCATTGTCGTACCCTCACCTGGACCCTAAACCGTCCCCGTCCCCTAACCCTAACCCTAGCCCGAACCCTAACCCTAACCCTTCCCCGAAGCCTGACCCTCAGCCGTCCCCTAATCCTAACCCGTACGCTGACACTAACCCGCGCCCTCACACGTACGCTCCCCCTAGAGCGTTGTCGTACCCTCACCTGGACCCTAAACCGTCCCCGTCCCCTAACCCTAACCCTAGCCCGAACCCTAACCCTAACCCTTCCCCGAAGCCTGACCCTCACCCGTCCCCTAATCCTAACCCGTACGCTGACACTAACCCACGCCCTCACACGTACGATCCCCCTAAAGCGTTGTCGTACCCTCACCTGGACCCTAAACCGTCCCTGTCCCCTAACCCTAACCCTAGCCCGAACCCTAACCCTAACCCTTCCCCGAAGCCTGACCCTCACCCGTCCCCTAATCCTAACCCGTACGCTGACACGAACCCGCGCCCTCACACGTACGCTCCCCCTAAAGCGTTGTCGTACCCTCACCTTGACCCTAAACCGTCCCCGTCCCCTAACCCTAACCCTAGCCCGAACCCTAACCCTAACTCTTCCCCGAAGCCTGACCCTCACCCGTCCCCTAATCCTAACCCGTACGCTGACACTAACCCGCGCCCTCACACGTACGCTCCCCCTAGAGCGTTGTCGTACCCTCACCTGGACCCTAAACCGTCCCCGTCCCCTAACCCTAACCCTAGCCCGAACCCTAACCCTAACCCTTCCCCGAAGCCTGACCCTCAGCCGTTCCCTAATCCTAAACCGTACGCTGACACTAACCCGCGCCCTGACACGTACGCTCCCCCTAGAGCGTTGTCGTACCCTCACCTGGACCCTAAACCGTCCCCGTCCCCTAACCCTAACCCTAGCCCGAACCCTAACCCTAACCCTTCCCCGAAGCCTGACCCTCACCCGTCCCCTAATCCTAACCCGTACGCTGACACTAACCCGCGCCCTCACACGTACGCTCCCCCTAAAGCGTTGTCGTACACTCACCTGGACCCTAAACCGTCCCCGTCCCCTAACCCTAACCCTAGCCCGAACCCTAACCCTAACCCTTCCCCGAAGCCTGACCCTCACCCGTCCCCTAATCCTAACCTGTACGCTGACACTAACCCGCGCCCTCACACGTACGCTCCCCCTAAAGCGTTGTCGTACCCTCACCTGGACCCTAAACCGTCCCCGTCCCCTAACCCTAACCCTAGCCCGAACCCTAACCCTAACACTTCCCCGAAGCCTGACCCTCACCCGTCCCCTAATCCTAACCCGTACCCTGACACTAACCCGCGCCCTCACACATACGCTCCCCCTAAAGCGTTGTCGTACACTCACCTGGACCCTAAACCGTCCCCGTCCCCTAACCCTAACCCTAGCCCGAACCCTAAACCTAACCATTCCCCGAAGCCTGACCCTCACCCGTCCCTTAATCCTAAACCGTACGCTGACACTAACCCGCGCCCTCACACGTACGCTCCCCCTAAAGCGTTGTCATACACTCACGTGGACCCTAAACCGTCCCCGTCCCCTAACCCTAACCCTAGCCCGAACCCTAACCCTAACCCTTCCCCGAAGCCTGACCCTCACCCGTCCCCTAATCCTAAACCGTACGCTGACACTAACCCGCGCCCTCACACGTACGCTCCCCCTAAAGCGTTGTCGTACCCTCACCTGGACCCTAAACCGTCCCCATCCCCTAACCCTAACCCTAGCCCGAACCCTAACCCTAACCCTTCCCCGAAGCCTGACCCTCACCCGTCCCCTAATCCTAACCCGTACGCTGACACTAACCCGCGCCCTCACACGTACGCTCCCCCTAAAGCGTTGTCGTACCCTCACCTGGAGCCTAAACCGTCCCCGTCCCCTAACCCTAACCCTAGCCCGAACCCTAACCCTAACCCTTCCCCGAAGCCTGACCCTCACCTGTCCCCTAATCCTAACCCGTACGCTGACACTAACCCGCGCCCTCACACGTACGATCCCCCTAAAGCGTTGTGGTACACTCACCTGGACCCTAAACCGTCCCCGTCCCCTAACCCTAACCCTAGCCTGAACGCTAACCCTAACACTTCCCCGAAGCCTGACCCTCACCCGTCCCCTAATCCTAACCCTTACGCTGACACTAACCTGCGCCCTCACACGTACGCTCCCCCTAAAGCGTTGTCGTACACTCACCTGGACCCTAAACCGTCCCCGTCCCCTAACCCTAACCCTAGCCCGAACCCTAACCCTAACCCTTCCCCGAAGCCTGACCCTCAGCCGTCCCCTAATCCTAAACCGTACGCTGACACTAACCCGCGCCCTCACACGTACGCTCCCCCTAAAGCGTTGTCGTACCCTCACCTGGACCCTAAACCGTCCCCGTCCCCTAACCCTAACCCTAGCCCGAACCCTAACCCTAACCCTTCCCCGAAGCCTGACCCTCACCCGTCCCCTAATCCTAACCCGTACTCTGACACTAACCCACGCCCTCACACGTACGATCCCCCTAAAGCGTTGTCGTACCCTCACCTGGACCCTAAACCGTCCCTGTCCCTTAACCCTAACCCTAGCCCGAACCCTAACCCTAACCCTTCCCCGAAGCCTGACCCTCACCCGTCCCCTAATCCTAACCCGTACGCTGACACGAACCCGCGCCCTCACACGTACGCTCCCCCTAAAGCGTTGTCGTACCCTCACCTGGACCCTAAACCGTCCCCGTCCCCTAACCCTAAACCTAGCCCGAACCCTAACCCTAACCCTTCCCCGAAGCCTGACCCTCACCCGTCCCCTAATCCTAACCCGTACGCTGACACTAACCCGCGCCCTCACACGTACGCTCCCCCTAAAGCGTTGTCGTACCCTCACCTGGACCCTAAACCGTCCCCGTCCCCTAACCCTAACCCTAGCCCGAACCCTAACCCTAACCCTTCCCCGAAGCCTGACCCTCACCCGTCCCCTAATTCTAACCCGTACGCTGACACTAACCCGCGCCCTCACACATACGCTCCCCCTAAAGCGTTGTCGTACCCTCACCTGGACCCTAAACCGTCCCCGTCCCCTAACCCTAACCCTAGCCCGAACCCTAACCCTAACCCTTCCCCGAAGCCTGACCCACAGCCGTCCCCTAATCCTAACCCGTACGCTGACACTAACCCGCGCCCTCACACATACGCTCCCCCTAAAGCGTTGTCGTACCCTCACCTGGACCCTAAACCGTCCCCGTCCCCTAACCCTAACCCTAGCCCGAACCCTAACCCTAACCCTTCCCCGAAGCCTGACCCTCACCCGTCCCCTAATCCTAAAACGTACGCTGACACTAACCCGCGCCCTCACACGTACTCTCCCCCTAAAGCGTTGTCATACCCTCACCTGGACCCTAAACCGTCCCCGTCCCCTAACCATAACCCTAGCCCGAACCCTAACCCTAACACTTCCCCGAAGCCTGACCCTCAGCCGTCCCCTAATCCTAACCCGTACGCTGACACTAACCCGCGCCCTCACACGTACGCTCCCCCTAAAGCGTTGTCGTACCCTCACCTGGACCCTAAACCGTCCCCGTCCCCTAACCCTAACCCTAGCCCGAACCCTAACCCTAACCCTTCCCCGAATCCTGACCCTCACCCATCCCCTAATCCTAACCCGTACGCTGACACTAACCCGCGCCCTCACACGTACGCTCCCCCTAAAGCGTTGTCGTACCCTCACCTGGACCCTAAACCGTCCCCGTCCCCTAACCCTAACCCTAGCCCGAACCCTAACCCTAACCCTTCCCCGAAGCCTGACCCTCACCCGTCCCCTAATCCTAACCCTTACACTGACACTAACCCGCGCCCTCACACGTACGCTCCCCCTAAAGCGTTGTCGTACCCTCACCTGGACCCTAAACCTTCCCCGTACCCTAACCCTAACCCTAGCCCGAACCCTAACCCTAACCCTTCCCCGAAGCCTGACCCTCACGCGTCCCCTAATCCTAAGCCGTACGCTGACACTAACCCACGCCCTCACACGTACGCTCCCCCTAAAGCATTGTCGTACCCTCACCTGGACCCTAAACCGTCCCCGTCCCCTAACCCTAACCCTAGCCCGAACCCTAACCCTAACCCTTCCCCGAAGCCTGACACTCACCCGTCCCCTAATCCTAAACCTTACGCTGACACTAACCCGCGCACTCACACGTACGCTCCCCCTAGAGCGTTGTCGTACCCTCACCTGGACCCTAAACCGTCCCCGTCCCCTAACCCTAACCCTAGCCCGAACCCTAACCCTAACCCTTCCCCGAAGCCTGACCCTCAGCCGTCCCCTAATCCTAACCCGTACGCTGACACTAACCCGCGCCCTCACACGTACACTCCCCCTAGAGCGTTCTCGTACCCTCACCTGGACCCTAAACCGTCCCCGTCCCCTAACCCTAACCCTAGCCCGAACCCTAACCCTAACCCTTCCCCGAAGCCTGACCCTCACCCGTCCCCTAATCCTAACCCGTACGCTGACACTAACCCGCGCCCTCACACGTACGCTCCCCCTAGAGCGTTGTCGTACCCTCACCTGGACCCTAAACCGTCCCCGTCCCCTAACCCTAACCCTAGCCCGAACCCTAACCCTAACCCTTCCCCGAAGCCTGACCCTCAGCCGTCCCCTAATCCTAACCCGTACGCTGACACTAACCCGCGCCCTCACACGTACGCTCCCCCTAGAGCGTTGTCGTACCCTCACCTGGACCCTAAACCGTCCCCGTCCCCTAACCCTAACCCTAGCCCGAACCCTAACCCTAACCCTTCCCCGAAGCCTGACCCTCAGCCGTCCCCTAATCCTAACCCGTACGCTGACACTAAC
Organism: Globicephala melas; assembly: GCF_963455315.2. NCBI lineage: Eukaryota > Metazoa > Chordata > Mammalia > Artiodactyla > Delphinidae > Globicephala > Globicephala melas. The sequence goes on from NW_027207741.1 coordinate 49,656, forward strand.
CCGCGCCCTCACACGTACGCTCCCCCTAGAGCGTTGTCGTACCCTCACCTGGACCCTAAACCGTCCCCGTCCCCTAACCCTAACCCTAGCCCGAACCCTAACCCTAACCCTTCCCCGAAGCCTGACCCTCAGCCGTCCCCTAATCCTAACCCGTACGCTGACACTGACCCGCGCCCTCACACGTACACTCCCCCTAGAGCGTTGTCGTACCCTCACCTGGACCCTAAACCGTCCCCGTTCCCTAACCCTAACCCTAGCCCGAACCCTAACCCTAACACTTCCCCGAAGCCTGACCCTCAGCCGTCCCCTAATCATAACCCGTACGCTGACACTAACCCGCGCCCTCACACGTACGCTCCCCCTAGAGCGTTGTCGTACCCTCACCTGGACCCTAAACCGTCCCCGTCCCCTAACCCTAACCCTAGCCCGAACCCTAACCCTAACCCTTCCCCGAAGCCTGACCCTCAGCCGTCCCCTAATCCTAACCCGTACGCTGACACTGACCCGCGCCCTCACACGTACACTCCCCCTAGAGCGTTGTCGTACCCTCACCTGGACCCTAAACCGTCCCCGTTCCCTAACCCTAACCCTAGCCCGAACCCTAACCCTAACCCTTCCCCGAAGCCTGACCCTCAGCCGTCCCCTAATCCTAACCCGTACGCTGACACTAACCCGCGCCCTCACACGTACGCTCCCCCTAGAGCGTTGTCGTACCCTCACCTGGACCCTAAACCGTCCCCGTCCCCTAACCCTAACCCTAGCCCGAACCCTAACCCTAACACTTCCCCGAAGCCTGACCCTCAGCCGTCCCCTAATCCTAACCCGTACGCTGACACTAACCCGCGCCCTCACACGTACGCTCCCCCTAGAGCGTTGTCGTACCCTCACCTGGACCCTAAACCGTCCCCGTCCCCTAACCCTAACCCTAGCCCGAACCCTAACCCTAACCCTTCCCCGAAGCCTGACCCTCAGCCGTCCCCTAATCCTAACCCGTACGCTGACACTGACCCGCGCCCTCACACGTACACTCCCCCTAGAGCGTTGTCGTACCCTCACCTGGACCCTAAACCGTCCCCGTTCCCTAACCCTAACCCTAGCCCGAACCCTAACCCTAACCCTTCCCCGAAGCCTGACCCTCAGCCGTCCCCTAATCCTAACCCGTACGCTGACACTAACCCGCGCCCTCACACGTACGCTCCCCCTAGAGCGTTGTCGTACCCTCACCTGGACCCTAAACCGTCCCCGTCCCCTAACCCTAACCCTAGCCCGAACCCTAACCCTAACCCTTCCCCGAAGCCTGACCCTCAGCCGTCCCCTAATCCTAACCCGTACGCTGACACTGACCCGCGCCCTCACACGTACACTCCCCCTAGAGCGTTGTCGTACCCTCACCTGGACCCTAAACCGTCCCCGTTCCCTAACCCTAACCCTAGCCCGAACCCTAACCCTAACACTTCCCCGAAGCCTGACCCTCAGCCGTCCCCTAATCATAACCCGTACGCTGACACTAACCCGCGCCCTCACACGTACGCTCCCCCTAGAGCGTTGTCGTACCCTCACCTGGACCCTAAACCGTCCCCGTCCCCTAACCCTAACCCTAGCCCGAACCCTAACCCTAAACCTTCCCCGAAGCCTGACCCTCAGCCGTCCCCTAATCCTAACCCGTACGCTGACACTAACCCGCGCCCTCACACGTACGCTCCCCATAGAGCGTTGTCGTACCCTCACCTGGACCCTAAACCGTCCCCGTCCCCTAACCCTAACCCTAGCCCGAACCCTAACCCTAACCCTTCCCCGAAGCCTGACCCTCAGCCGTCCCCTAATCCTAACCCGTACGCTGACACTAACCCACGCCCTCACACGTACGCTCCCCCTAGAGCGTTGTCGTACCCTCACCTGGACCCTAAACCGTCCCCGTCCCCTAACCCTAACCCTAGCCCGAACCCTAACCCTAACACTTCCCCGAAGCCTGACCCTCACCCGTCCCCTATTCCTAACCCGTACGCAGACACTAAACCGCGCCCTCACACGTACGCTCCCCCTAGAGCGTTGTCGTACCCTCACCTGGACCCTGAACCGTCCCCGTCCCCTAACCCTAACCCTAGCCCGAACCCTAACCCTAACCCTTCCCCGAAGCCTGACCCTCAGCCGTCCCCTAATCCTAACCCGTACGCTGACACAAACCCGCGCCCTCACACGTACGCTCCCCCTAGAGCGTTGTCGTACCCTCACCTGGACCCTAAACCGTCCCCGTCCCCTAACCCTAACCCTAGCCCGAACCCTAACCCTAACCCTTGCCCGAAGCCTGACCCTCAGCCGTCCCCTAATCCTAACCCGTACGCTGACACTAACCCGCGCCCTCACACGTACGCTCCCCCTAGAGCGTTGTCGTACCCTCACCTGGACCCTAAACCGTCCCCGTCCCCTAACCCTAACCATAGCCCGAACCCTAACCCTAACCCTTCCCCGAAGCCTGATCCTCAGCCGTCCCCTAATCCTAACCCGTACGCTGACACTAACCCGCGCCCTCACACGTACGCTCCCCCTAAAGCATTGTCGTACCCTCACCTGGACCCTAAACCGTCCCCGTCCCCTAACCCTAACCCTAGCCCGAACCCTAACCCTAACCCTTCCCCGAAGCCTGACCCTCACCCGTCCCCTAATCCTAAGCCGTACGCTGACACTAACCCACGCCCTCACACGTACGCTCCCCCTAAAGCATTGTCGTACCCTCACCTGGACCCTAAACCGTCCCCGTCCCCTAACCCTAACCCTAGCCCGAACCCTAACCCTAACCCTTCCCCGAAGCCTGACACTCACCCGTCCCCTAATCCTAAACCGTACGCTGACACTAACCCGCGCACTCACACGTACGCTCCCCCTAGAGCGTTGTCGTACCCTCACCTGGACCCTAAACCGTCCCCGTCCCCTAACCCTAACCCTAGCCCGAACCCTAACCCTAACCCTTCCCCGAAGCCTGACCCTCAGCCGTCCCCTAATCCTAACCCGTACGCTGACACTAACCCGCGCCCTCACACGTACACTCCCCCTAGAGCGTTCTCGTACCCTCACCTGGACCCTAAACCGTCCCCGTCCCCTAACCCTAACCCTAGCCCGAACCCTAACCCTAACCCTTCCCCGAAGCCTGACCCTCACCCGTCCCCTAATCCTAACCCGTACGCTGACGCTAACCCGCGCCCTCACACGTACGCTCCCCCTAGAGCGTTGTCGTACCCTCACCTGGACCCTAAACCGTCCCCGTCCCCTAACCCTAACCCTAGCCCGAACCCTAACCCTAACCCTTCCCCGAAGCCTGACCCTCAGCCGTCCCCTAATCCTAACCCGTACGCTGACACTAACCCGCGCCCTCACACGTACGCTCCCCCTAGAGCGTTGTCGTACCCTCACCTGGACCCTAAACCGTCCCCGTCCCCTAACCCTAACCCTAGCCCGAACCCTAACCCTAACCCTTCCCCGAAGCCTGACCCTCAGCCGTCCCCTAATCCTAACCCGTACGCTGACACTAACCCGCGCCCTCACACGTACGCTCCCCCTAGAGCGTTGTCGTACCCTCACCTGGACCCTAAACCGTCCCCGTCCCCTAACCCTAACCCTAGCCCGAACCCTAACCCTAACCCTTCCCCGAAGCCTGACCCTCAGCCGTCCCCTAATCCTAACCCGTACGCTGACACTGACCCGCGCCCTCACACGTACACTCCCCCTAGAGCGTTGTCGTACCCTCACCTGGACCCTAAACCGTCCCCGTTCCCTAACCCTAACCCTAGCCCGAACCCTAACCCTAACACTTCCCCGAAGCCTGACCCTCAGCCGTCCCCTAATCCTAACCCGTACGCTGACACTAACCCGCGCCCTCACACGTACGCTCCCCCTAGAGCGTTGTCGTACCCTCACCTGGACCCTAAACCGTCCCCGTCGCCTAACCCTAACCCTAGCCCGAACCCTAACCCTAACCCTTCCCCGAAGCCTGACCCTCAGCCGTCCCCTAATCCTAACCCGTACGCTGTCACTAACCCGCGCCCTCACACGTACGCTCCCCCTAGAGCGTTGTCGTACCCTCACCTGGACCCTAAACCGTCCCCGTCCCCTAACCCTAACCCTAGCCCGAACCCTAACCCTAAACCTTCCCCGAAGCCTGACCCTCAGCCGTCCCCTAATCCTAACCCGTACGCTGACACTAACCCGCGCCCTCACACGTACGCTCCCCCTAGAGCGTTGTCGTACCCTCACCTGGACCCTAAACCGTCCCCGTCCCCTAACCCTAACCCTAGCCCGAACCCTAACCCTAACCCTTCCCCGAAGCCTGACCCTCAGCCGTCCCCTAATCCTAACCCGTACGCTGACACTAACCCACGCCCTCACACGTACGCTCCCCCTAGAGCGTTGTCGTACCCTCACCTGGACCCTAAACCGTCCCCGTCCCCTAACCCTAACCCTAGCCCGAACCCTAACCCTAACCCTTCCCCGAAGCCTGACCCTCACCCGTCCCCTATTCCTAACCCGTACGCAGACACTAAACCGCGCCCTCACACGTACGCTCCCCCTAGAGCGTTGTCGTACCCTCACCTGGACCCTGAACCGTCCCCGTCCCCTAACCCTAACCCTAGCCCGAACCCTAACCCTAACCCTTCCCCGAAGCCTGACCCTCAGCCGTCCCCTAATCCTAACCCGTACGCTGACACAAACCCGCGCCCTCACACGTACGCTCCCCCTAGAGCGTTGTCGTACCCTCACCTGGACCCTAAACCGTCCCCGTCCCCTAACCCTAACCCTAGCCCGAACCCTAACCCTAACCCTTGCCCGAAGCCTGACCCTCAGCCGTCCCCTAATCCTAACCCGTACGCTGACACTAACCCGCGCCCTCACACGTACGCTCCCCCTAAAGCGTTGTCGTACACTCACCTGGACCCTAAACCGTCCCCGTCCCCTAACCCTAACCCTAGCCCGAACCCTAACCCTAACCCTTCCCCGAAGCCTGACCCTCACCCGTCCCCTAATCGTAACCTGTACGCTGACACTAACCCGCGCCCTCACACGTACGCTCCCCCTAAAGCGTTGTCGTACCCTCACCTGGACCCTAAACCGTCCCCGTCCCCTAACCCTAACCCTAGCCCGAACCCTAACCCTAACACTTCCCCGAAGGCTGACCCTCACCCGTCCCCTAATCCTAACCCGTACCCTGACACTAACCCGCGCCCTCACACATACGCTCCCCCTAAAGCGTTGTGGTACCCTCACCTGGACCCTAAACCGTCCCCGTCCCCTAACCCTAACCCTAGCCCGAACCCTAACCCTAACCCTTCCCCGAAGCCTGACCCTCACCCGTCCCTTAATCCTAAACCGTACGGTGACACTAACCCGCGCCCTCACACGTACGCTCCCCCTAAAGCGTTGTCATACCCTCACCTGGACCCTAAACCGTCCCCGTCCCCTAACCCTAACCCTAGCCCGAACCCTAACCCTAACCCTTCCCCGAAGCCTGACCCTCACCCGTCCCCTAATCCTAAACCGTACGCTGACACTAACCCGCGCCCTCACACGTACGCTCCCCCTAAAGCGTTGTCGTACCCTCACCTGGACCCTAAACCGTCCCCGTCCCCTAACCCTAACCCTAGCCCGAACCCTAACCCTAACCCTTCCCCGAAGCCTGACCCTCACCCGTCCCCTAATCCTAACCCGTACTCTGACACTAACCCGCGCCCTCACACGTACGCTCCCCCTAAAGCGTTGTCGTACCCTCACCTGGAGCCTAAACCGTCCCCGTCCCCTAACCCTAACCCTAGCCCGAACCCTAACCCTAACCCTTCCCTGAAGCCTGACCCTCACCCGTCCCCTAATCCTAACCCGTACGCTGACACTAACCCGCGCCCTCACATGTACGCTCCCCCTAAAGCGTTGTCGTACCCTCACCTGGACCCTAAACCGTCCCCGTCCCCTAACCCTAACCCTAGCCCGAACCCTAACCCTAACCCTTCCCCGAAGCCTGACCCTCACCCGTCCCCTAATCCTAACCCGTACGCTGACACTAACCCGCGCCCTCACACGTACGCTCCCCCTAAAGCGTTGTGGTACACTCACCTGGACCCTAAACCGTCCCCGTCCCCTAACCCTAACCCTAGCCTGAACCCTAACCCTAACACTTCCCCGAAGCCTGACCCTCACACGTCCCCTAATCCTAACCCTTACGCTGACACTAACCCGCGCCCTCACACGTACGCTCCCCCTAAAGCGTTGTCGTACACTCACCTGGACCCTAAACCGTCCCCGTCACCTAACCCTAACCCTAGCCCGAACCCTAACCCTAACCCTTCCCCGAAGCCTGACCCTCAGCCGTCCCCTAATCCTAACCCGTACGCTGACACTAACCCGCCCCCTCACACGTACGCTCCCCCTAAAGCGTTGTCGTACCCTCACCTGGACCCTAAACCGTCCCCGTCCCCTAACCCTAACCCTAGCCCGAACCCTAACCCTAACCCTTCCCCGAAGCCTGACCCTCACCCGTCCCCTAATCCTAACCCGTACGCTGACACTAACCCACGCCCTCACACGTACGATCCCCCTAAAGCGTTGTCGTACCCTCACCTGGACCCTAAACCGTCCCTGTCCCCTAACCCTAACCCTAGCCCGAACCCTAACCCTAACCCTTCCCCGAAGCCTGACCCTCACCCGTCCCCTAATCCTAACCCGTACGCTGACACGAACCCGCGCCCTCACACGTACGCTCCCCCTAAAGCGTTGTCGTACCCTCACCTTGACCCTAAACCGTCCCCGTCCCCTACCCCTAACCCTAGCCCGAACCCTAACCCTAACTCTTCCCCGAAGCCTGACCCTCACCCGTCCCCTAATCCTAACCCGTACGCTGACACTAACCCGCACCCTCACACGTACGCTCCCCCTAGAGCGTTGTCGTACCCTCACCTGGACCCTAAACCGTCCCCGTCCCCTAACCCTAACCCTAGCCCGAACCCTAACCCTAACCCTTGCCCGAAGCCTGACCCTCAGCCGTCCCCTAATCCTAACCCGTACGCTGACACTAACCCGCGCCCTCACACGTACGCTCCCCCTAGAGCGTTGTCGTACCCTCACCTGGACCCTAAACCGTCCCCGTCCCCTAACCCTAACCATAGCCCGAACCCTAACCCTAACCCTTCCCCGAAGCCTGATCCTCAGCCGTCCCCTAATCCTAACCCGTACGCTGACACTAACCCGCGCCCTCACACGTACGCTCCCCCTAAAGCATTGTCGTACCCTCACCTGGACCCTAAACCGTCCCCGTCCCCTAACCCTAACCCTAGCCCGAACCCTAACCCTAACCCTTCCCCGAAGCCTGACCCTCACCCGTCCCCTAATCCTAAGCCGTACGCTGACACTAACCCACGCCCTCACACGTACGCTCCCCCTAAAGCATTGTCGTACCCTCACCTGGACCCTAAACCGTCCCCGTCCCCTAACCCTAACCCTAGCCCGAACCCTAACCCTAACCCTTCCCCGAAGCCTGACACTCACCCGTCCCCTAATCCTAAACCGTACGCTGACACTAACCCGCGCACTCACACGTACGCTCCCCCTAGAGCGTTGTCGTACCCTCACCTGGACCCTAAACCGTCCCCGTCCCCTAACCCTAACCCTAGCCCGAACCCTAACCCTAACCCTTCCCCGAAGCCTGACCCTCAGCCGTCCCCTAATCCTAACCCGTACGCTGACACTAACCCGCGCCCTCACACGTACACTCCCCCTAGAGCGTTCTCGTACCCTCACCTGGACCCTAAACCGTCCCCGTCCCCTAACCCTAACCCTAGCCCGAACCCTAACCCTAACCCTTCCCCGAAGCCTGACCCTCACCCGTCCCCTAATCCTAACCCGTACGCTGACGCTAACCCGCGCCCTCACACGTACGCTCCCCCTAGAGCGTTGTCGTACCCTCACCTGGACCCTAAACCGTCCCCGTCCCCTAACCCTAACCCTAGCCCGAACCCTAACCCTAACCCTTCCCCGAAGCCTGACCCTCAGCCGTCCCCTAATCCTAACCCGTACGCTGACACTAACCCGCGCCCTCACACGTACGCTCCCCCTAGAGCGTTGTCGTACCCTCACCTGGACCCTAAACCGTCCCCGTCCCCTAACCCTAACCCTAGCCCGAACCCTAACCCTAACCCTTCCCCGAAGCCTGACCCTCAGCCGTCCCCTAATCCTAACCCGTACGCTGACACTAACCCGCGCCCTCACACGTACGCTCCCCCTAGAGCGTTGTCGTACCCTCACCTGGACCCTAAACCGTCCCCGTCCCCTAACCCTAACCCTAGCCCGAACCCTAACCCTAACCCTTCCCCGAAGCCTGACCCTCAGCCGTCCCCTAATCCTAACCCGTACGCTGACACTGACCCGCGCCCTCACACGTACACTCCCCCTAGAGCGTTGTCGTACCCTCACCTGGACCCTAAACCGTCCCCGTTCCCTAACCCTAACCCTAGCCCGAACCCTAACCCTAACACTTCCCCGAAGCCTGACCCTCAGCCGTCCCCTAATCCTAACCCGTACGCTGACACTAACCCGCGCCCTCACACGTACGCTCCCCCTAGAGCGTTGTCGTACCCTCACCTGGACCCTAAACCGTCCCCGTCGCCTAACCCTAACCCTAGCCCGAACCCTAACCCTAACCCTTCCCCGAAGCCTGACCCTCAGCCGTCCCCTAATCCTAACCCGTACGCTGTCACTAACCCGCGCCCTCACACGTACGCTCCCCCTAGAGCGTTGTCGTACCCTCACCTGGACCCTAAACCGTCCCCGTCCCCTAACCCTAACCCTAGCCCGAACCCTAACCCTAAACCTTCCCCGAAGCCTGACCCTCAGCCGTCCCCTAATCCTAACCCGTACGCTGACACTAACCCGCGCCCTCACACGTACGCTCCCCCTAGAGCGTTGTCGTACCCTCACCTGGACCCTAAACCGTCCCCGTCCCCTAACCCTAACCCTAGCCCGAACCCTAACCCTAACCCTTCCCCGAAGCCTGACCCTCAGCCGTCCCCTAATCCTAACCCGTACGCTGACACTAACCCACGCCCTCACACGTACGCTCCCCCTAGAGCGTTGTCGTACCCTCACCTGGACCCTAAACCGTCCCCGTCCCCTAACCCTAACCCTAGCCCGAACCCTAACCCTAACCCTTCCCCGAAGCCTGACCCTCACCCGTCCCCTATTCCTAACCCGTACGCAGACACTAAACCGCGCCCTCACACGTACGCTCCCCCTAGAGCGTTGTCGTACCCTCACCTGGACCCTGAACCGTCCCCGTCCCCTAACCCTAACCCTAGCCCGAACCCTAACCCTAACCCTTCCCCGAAGCCTGACCCTCAGCCGTCCCCTAATCCTAACCCGTACGCTGACACAAACCCGCGCCCTCACACGTACGCTCCCCCTAGAGCGTTGTCGTACCCTCACCTGGACCCTAAACCGTCCCCGTCCCCTAACCCTAACCCTAGCCCGAACCCTAACCCTAACCCTTCCCTGAAGCCTGACCCTCACCCGTCCCCTAATCCTAACCCGTACGCTGACACTAACCCGCGCCCTCACATGTACGCTCCCCCTAAAGCGTTGTCGTACCCTCACCTGGACCCTAAACCGTCCCCGTCCCCTAACCCTAACCCTAGCCCGAACCCTAACCCTAACCCTTCCCCGAAGCCTGACCCTCACCCGTCCCCTAATCCTAACCCGTACGCTGACACTAACCCGCGCCCTCACACGTACGCTCCCCCTAAAGCGTTGTGGTACACTCACCTGGACCCTAAACCGTCCCCGTCCCCTAACCCTAACCCTAGCCTGAACCCTAACCCTAACACTTCCCCGAAGCCTGACCCTCACACGTCCCCTAATCCTAACCCTTACGCTGACACTAACCCGCGCCCTCACACGTACGCTCCCCCTAAAGCGTTGTCGTACACTCACCTGGACCCTAAACCGTCCCCGTCACCTAACCCTAACCCTAGCCCGAACCCTAACCCTAACCCTTCCCCGAAGCCTGACCCTCAGCCGTCCCCTAATCCTAACCCGTACGCTGACACTAACCCGCCCCCTCACACGTACGCTCCCCCTAAAGCGTTGTCGTACCCTCACCTGGACCCTAAACCGTCCCCGTCCCCTAACCCTAACCCTAGCCCGAACCCTAACCCTAACCCTTCCCCGAAGCCTGACCCTCACCCGTCCCCTAATCCTAACCCGTACGCTGACACTAACCCACGCCCTCACACGTACGATCCCCCTAAAGCGTTGTCGTACCCTCACCTGGACCCTAAACCGTCCCTGTCCCCTAACCCTAACCCTAGCCCGAACCCTAACCCTAACCCTTCCCCGAAGCCTGACCCTCACCCGTCCCCTAATCCTAACCCGTACGCTGACACGAACCCGCGCCCTCACACGTACGCTCCCCCTAAAGCGTTGTCGTACCCTCACCTTGACCCTAAACCGTCCCCGTCCCCTAACCCTAACCCTAGCCCGAACCCTAACCCTAACTCTTCCCCGAAGCCTGACCCTCACCCGTCCCCTAATCCTAACCCGTACGCTGACACTAACCCGCACCCTCACACGTACGCTCCCCCTAGAGCGTTGTCGTACCCTCACCTGGACCCTAAACCGTCCCCGTCCCCTAACCCTAACCCTAGCCCGAACCCTAACCCTAACCCTTCCCCGAAGCCTGACCCTCAGCCGTTCCCTAATCCTAAACCGTACGCTGACACTAACCCGCGCCCTCACACGTACGCTCCCCCTAGAGCGTTGTCGTACCCTCACCTGGACCCTAAACCGTCCCCGTCCCCTAACCCTAACCCTAGCCCGAACCCTAACCCTAACCCTTCCCCGAAGCCTGACCCTCACCCGTCCCCTAATCCTAACCCGTACGCTGACACTAACCCGCGCCCTCACACGTACGCTCCCCCTAAAGCGTTGTCGCACCCTCACCTGGACCCTAAACCGTCCCCGTCCCCTAACCCTAACCCTAGCCCGAACCCTAACCCTAACCCTTCCCCGAAGCCTGACCCTCACCCGTCCCCTAATCCTAACCCGTACGCTGACACTAACCCGCGCCTTCACACGTACGCTCCCCCTAAAGTGTTGTCGTACCCTCACCTGAAACCTAAACCGTCCCCGTCCCCTAAGCCTAACCCTAGCCCGAACCCTAACCCTAACCCTTCCCTGAAGCCTGACCCTCACCCGTCCCCTAATCCTAAACCGTACGCTGACACTCACCGGCGCCCTCACACGTACTCTCCCCCTAAAGCGTTGTCGTACCCTCACCTGGACCCTAAACCGTCCCCGTCCCCTAACCCTAACCCTAGCCCGAACCCTAACCCTAACACTTCTCCGAAGCCTGACCCTCACCCGTCCCCTAATCCTAACCCGTACGCTGACACTAACCCGTGCCCTCACACGTACGCTCCCCCTAAAACGTTGTCGTACCCTCACCTGGACCCTAAACCGTCCCCGTCCCCTAACCCTAACCCTAGCCCGAACCCTAACCCTAACCCTTCCCCGAAGCCTGACCCTCACCCGTCCCCTAATCCTAACCCGTACGCTGACACTAACCTGTGCCCTAACACATACGCTCCCCCTAAAGCGTTGTCGTACCCTCACCTGGACCCTAAACCGTCCCCGTCCCCTAACCCTAACCCTAGCCCGAACCCTAACCCTAACCCTTCCCCGAAGCCTGACCCTCACCCGTCCCCTAATCCTAACCCGTACGCTGACACTAACCCGCGCCCTCACACGTACGCTCCCCGTAAAGCGTTGTCGTACCCTCACCTGGACCCTAAACCGTCCCCGTCCCCTAACCCTAACCCTAGCCCGAACCCTAACCCTAACCCTTCCCCGAAGCCTGACCCTCAGCCGTCCCCTAATCCTAACCCGTACGCTGACACTAACCCGCGCCCTCACACGTACGCTCCCCCTAGAGCGTTGTCGTACCCTCACCTGGACCCTAAACCGTCCCCGTCCCCTAACCCTAACCCTAGCCCGAACCCTAACCCTAACCCTTCCCCGAAGCCTGACCCTCAGCCGTCCCCTAATCCTAACCCGTACGCTGACACTAACCCGCGCCCTCACACGTACGCTCCCCCTAGAGCGTCGTCGTACCCTCACCTGGACCCTAAACCGTCCCCGTCCCCTAACCCTAACCCTAGCCCGAACCCTAACCCTAACCCTTCCCCGAAGCCTGACCCTCACCCGTCCCCTAATCCTAACCCGTACGCTGACACTAACCCGCGCCCTCACACGTACGCTCCCCCTAGAGCGTTGTCGTACCCTCACCTGGACCCTATACCGTCCCCGTCCCCTAACCCTAACCCTAGCCCGAACCCTAACCCTAACCCTTCCCCGAAGCCTGACCCTCAGCCGTCCCCTAATCCTAACCCGTACGCTGACACTGACCCGCGCCCTCACACGTACACTCCCCCTAGAGCGTTGTCGTACCCTCACCTGGACCCTAAACCGTCCCCGTTCCCTAACCCTAACCCTAGCCCGAACCCTAACCCTAACCCTTCCCCGAAGCCTGACCCTCAGCCGTCCCCTAATCCTAACCCGTACGCTGACACTAACCCGCGCCCTCACACGTACGCTCCCCCTAGAGCGTTGTCGTACCCTCACCTGGACCCTAAACCGTCCCCGTCCCCTAACCCTAACCCTAGCCCGAACCCTAACACTAACCCTTCCCCGAAGCCTGACCCTCAGCCGTCCCCTAATCCTAACCCGTACGCTGACACTAACCCGCGCCCTCACACGTACGCTCCCCCTAGAGCGTTGTCGTACCCTCACCTGGACCCTAAACCGTCCCCGTCCCCTAACCCTAACCCTAGCCCGAACCCTAACCCTAACCCTTCCCCGAAGCCTGACCCTCAGCCGTCCCCTAATTCTAACCCGTACGCTAACACTAACCCACGCCCTCACACGTACGCTCCCCCTAGAGCGTTGTCGTACCCTCACCTGGACCCTAAACCGTCCCCGTCCCCTAACCCTAACCCTAGCCCGAACCCGAAGCCTGACCCTCAGCCGTCCCCTAATCCTAACCCGTACGCTGACACTAACCCGCGCCCTCACACGTACGCTCCCCCTAGAGCGTTGTCGTACCCTAACCTGGACCCTAAACCGTCCCCGTCCCCTAACCCTAACCCTAGCCCGAACCCTAACCCTAACCCTTCCCCGAAGCCTGACCCTCAGCCGTCCCCTAATCCTAACCCGTACGCTGACACTAACCCGCGCCCTCACACGTACGCTCCCCCTAGAGCGTTGTCGTACCCTCACCTGGACCCTAAACCGTCCCCGTCCCCTAACCCTAACCCTAGCCCGAACCCTAACCCTAACCCTTCCCCGAAGCCTGACCCTCAGCCGTCCCCTAATCCTAACCCGTACGCTGACACTAACCCGCGCCCTCACACGTACGCTCCCCCTAGAGCGTTGTCATACCCTCACCTGGACCCTAAACCGTCCCCGTCCCCTAACCCTAACCCTAGCCCGAACCCTAACCCTAACCCTTCCCCGAAGCCTGACCCTCACCCGTCCCCTAATCCTAAACCGTACGCTGACACTAACCCGCGCCCTCACACGTACGCTCCCCCTAAAGCGTTGTCGTACCCTCACCTGGACCCTAAACCGTCCCCGTCCCCTAACCCTAACCCTAGCCCGAACCCTAACCCTAACCCTTCCCCGAAGCCTGACCCTCACCCGTCCCCTAATCCTAACCCGTACGCTGACACTAACCCGCGCCCTCACACGTACGCTCCCCCTAAAGCGTTGTCGTACTCTCACCTGGAGCCTAAACCGTCCCCGTCCCCTAACCCTAACCCTAGCCCGAACCCTAACCCTAACCCTTCCCCGAAGCCTGACCCTCACCCGTCCCCTAATCCTAACCCGTACGCTGACACTAACCCGCGCCCTCACATGTACGCTCCCCCTAAAGCGTTGTCGTACCCTCACCTGGACCCTAAACCGTCCCCGTCCCCTAACCCTAACCCTAGCCCGAACCCTAACCCTAACCCTTCCCCGAAGCCTGACCCTCACCCGTCCCCTAATCCTAACCCGTACGCTGACACTAACCCGCGCCCTCACACGTACGCTCCCCCTAAAGCGTTGTGGTACACTCACCTGGACCCTAAACCGTCCCCGTCCCCTAACCCTAACCCTAGCCTGAACCCTAACCCTAACACTTCCCCGAAGCCTGACCCTCACACGTCCCCTAATCCTAACCCTTACGCTGACACTAACCCGCGCCCTCACACGTACGCTCCCCCTAAAGCGTTGTCGTACACTCACCTGGACCCTAAACTGTCCCCGTCCCCTAACCCTAACCCTAGCCCGAACCCTAACCCTAACCCTTCCCCGAAGCCTGACCCTCAGCCGTCCCCTAATCCTAACCCGTACGCTGACCCTAACCCGCCCCCTCACACGTACGCTCCCCCTAAAGCGTTGTCGTACCCTCACCTGGACCCTAAACCGTCCCCGTCCCCTAACCCTAACCCTAGCCCGAACCCTAACCCTAACCCTTCCCCGAAGCCTGACCCTCACCCGTCCCCTAATCCTAACCCGTACGCTGACACTAACCCACGCCCTCACACGTACGATCCCCCTAAAGCGTTGTCGTACCCTCACCTGGACCCTAAACCGTCCCTGTCCCCTAACCCTAACCCTAGCCCGAACCCTAACCCTAACCCTTCCCCGAAGCCTGACCCTCACCCGTCCCCTAATCCTAACGGGTACGCTGACACGAACCCGCGCCCTCACACGTACGCTCCCCCTAAAGCGTTGTCGTACCCTCACCTTGACCCTAAACCGTCCCCGTCCCCTAACCCTAACCCTAGCCCGAACTCTAACCCTAACTCTTCCCCGAAGCCTGACCCTCACCCGTCCCCTAATCCTAACCCGTACGCTGACACTAACCCGCGCCCTCACACGTACGCTCCCCCTAGAGCGTTGTCGTACCCTCACCTGGACCCTAAACCGTCCCCGTCCCCTAACCCTAACCCTAGCCCGAACCCTAACCCTAACCCTTCCCCGAAGCCTGACCCTCAGCCGTTCCCTAATCCTAAACCGTACGCTGACACTAACCCGCGCCCTCACACGTACGCTCCCCCTAGAGCGTTGTCGTACCCTCACCTGGACCCTAAACCGTCCCCGTCCCCTAACCCTAACCCTAGCCCGAACCCTAACCCTAACCCTTCCCCGAAGCCTGACCCTCACCCGTCCCCTAATCCTAACCCGTACGCTGACACTAACCCGCGCCCTCACACGTACGCTCCCCCTAAAGCGTTGTCGTACACTCACCTGGACCCTAAACCGTCCCCGTCCCCTAACCCTAACCCTAGCCCGAACCCTAACCCTAACACTTCCCCGAAGCCTGACCCTCACCCGTCCCCTAATCCTAACCTGTACGCTGACACTAACCCGCGCCCTCACACGTACGCTCCCCCTAAAGCGTTGTCGTACCCTCACCTGGACCCTAAACCGTCCCCGTCCCCTAACCCTAACCCTAGCCCGAACCCTAACCCTAACACTTCCCCGAAGCCTGACCCTCACCCGTCCCCTAATCCTAACCCGTACCCTGACACTAACCCGCGCCCTCACACATACGCTCCCCCTAAAGCGTTGTCGTACCCTCACCTGGACCCTAAACCGTCCCCGTCCCCTAACCCTAACCCTAGCCCGAACCCTAACCCTAACACTTCCCCGAAGCCTGACCCTCACCCGTCCCTTAATCCTAAACCGTACGCTGACACTAACCCGCGCCCTCACACGTACGCTCCCCCTAAAGCGTTGTCATACACTCACCTGGACCCTAAACCGTCCCCGTCCCCTAACCCTAACCCTAGCCCGAACCCTAACCCTAACCCTTCCCCGAAGCCTGACCCTCACCCGTCCCCTAATCCTAAACCGTACGCTGACACTAACCCGCGCCATCACACGTACGCTCCCCCTAAAGCGTTGTCGTACCCTCACCTGGACCCTAAACCGTCCCCGTCCCCTAACCCTAACCCTAGCCCGAACCCTAACCCTAACCCTTCCCCGAAGCCTGACCCTCACCCGTCCCCTAATCCTAACCCGTACGCTGACACTAACCCGCGCCCTCACACGTACGCTCCCCCTAAAGCGTTGTCGTACCCTCACCTGGAGCCTAAACCGTCCCCGTCCCCTAACCCTAACCCTAGCCCGAACCCTAACCCTAACCCTTCCCCGAAGCCTGACCCTCACCCGTCCCCTAATCCTAACCCGTACGCTGACACTAACCCGCGCCCTCACATGTACGCTCCCCCTAAAGCGTTGTCGTACCCTCACCTGGACCCTAAACCGTCCCCGTCCCCTAACCCTAACCCTAGCCCGAACCCTAACCCTAACCCTTCCCCGAAGCCTGACCCTCACCCGTCCCCTAATCCTAACCCGTACGCTGACACTAACCCGCGCCCTCACACGTACGATCCCCCTAAAGCGTTGTGGTACACTCACCTGGACCCTAAACCGTCCCCGTCCCCTAACCCTAACCCTAGCCTGAACCCTAACCCTAACACTTCCCCGAAGCCTGACCCTCACCCGTCCCCTAATCCTAACCCTTACGCTGACACTAACCTGCGCCCTCACACGTACGCTCCCCCTAAAGCGTTGTCGTACACTCACCTGGACCCTAAACCGTCCCCGTCCCCTAACCCTAACCCTAGCCCGAACCCTAACCCTAACCCTTCCCCGAAGCCTGACCCTCAGCCGTCCCCTAATCCTAACCCGTACGCTGACACTAACCCGCGCCCTCACACGTACGCTCCCCCTAAAGCGTTGTCGTACCCTCACCTGGACCCTAAACCGTCCCCGTCCCCTAACCCTAACCCTAGCCCGAACCCTAACCCTAACCCTTCCCCGAAGCCTGACCCTCACCCTTCCCCTAATCCTAACCCGTACTCTGACACTAACCCACGCCCTCACACGTACGATCCCCCTAAAGCGTTGTCGTACCCTCACCTGGACCCTAAACCGTCCCTGTCCCCTAACCCTAACCCTAGCCCGAACCCTAACCCTAACCCTTCCCCGAAGCCTGACCCTCACCCGTCCCCTAATCCTAACCCGTACGCTGACACGAACCCGCGCCCTCACACGTACGCTCCCCCTAAAGCGTTGTCGTACCCTCACCTGGACCCTAAACCGTCCCCGTCCCCTAACCCTAACCCTAGCCCGAACCCTAACCCTAACCCTTCCCCGAAGCCTGACCCTCACCCGTCCCCTAATCCTAACCCGTACGCTGACACTAACCCGCGCCCTCACACGTACGCTCCCCCTAAAGCGTTGTCGTACCCTCACCTGGACCCTAAACCGTCCCCGTCCCCTAACCCTAACCCTAGCCCGAACCCTAACCCTAACCCTTCCCCGAAGCCTGACCCTCACCCGTCCCCTAATCCTAACCCGTACGCTGACACTAACCCGCGCCCTCACACATACGCTCCCCCTAAAGCGTTGTCGTACCCTCACCTGGACCCTAAACCGTCCCCGTCCCCTAACCCTAACCCTAGCCCAAACCCTAACCCTAACCCTTCCCCGAAGCCTGACCCTCAGCCGTCCCCTAATCCTAACCCGTACGCTGACACTAACCCGCGCCCTCACACGTACGCTCCCCCTAGAGCGTTGTCGTACCCTCACCTGGACCCTAAACCGTCCCCGTCCCCTAACCCTAACCCTAGCCCGAACCCTAACCCTAACCCTTCCCCGAAGCCTGACCCTCAGCCGTCCCCTAATTCTAACCCGTACGCTAACACTAACCCACGCCCTCACACGTACGCTCCCCCTAGAGCGTTGTCGTACCCTCACCTGGACCCTAAACCGTCCCCGTCCCCTAACCCTAACCCTAGCCCGAACCCGAAGCCTGACCCTCAGCCGTCCCCTAATCCTAACCCGTACGCTGACACTAACCCGCGCCCTCACACGTACGCTCCCCATAGAGCGTTGTCGTACCCTCACCTGGACCCTAAACCGTCCCCGTCCCCTAACCCTAACCCTAGCCCGAACCCTAACCCTAACCCTTCCCCGAAGCCTGACCCTCAGCCGTCCCCTAATCCTAACCCGTACGCTGACACTAACCCGCGCCCTCACACGTACGCTCCCCCTAGAGCGTTGTCGTACCCTCACCTGGACCCTAAACCGTCCCCGTCCCCTAACCCTAACCCTAGCCCGAACCCTAACCCTAACCCTTCCCCGAAGCCTGACCCTCAGCCGTCCCCTAATCCTAACCCGTACGCTGACACTAACCCGCGCCCTCACACGTACGCTCCCCCTAGAGCGTTGTCGTACCCTCACCTGGACCCTAAACCGTCCCCGTCCCCTAACCCTAACCCTAGCCCGAACCCTAACCCTAACCCTTCCCCGAAGCCTGAACCTCAGCCATCCCCTAATTCTAACCCGTACGCTGACACTAACCCGCGCCCTCACACGTACGCTCCCCCTAGAGCGTTGTCGTACCCTCACCTGGACCCTAAACCGTCCCCGTCCCCTAACCCCAACCCTAGCCCGAACCCTAACCCTAACCCTTCCCCGAAGCCTGACCCTGAGCCGTCCCCTAATCCTAACCCGTACGCTGACACTAACCCGCGCACTCACACGTACGCTCCCCATAGAGCGTTGTCGTACACTCACCTGGACCCTAAACCGTCCCCTAACCCTAACCCTAACCCTAGCCCGAACCCTAACCCTAACCCTTCCCCGAAGCCTGACCCTCACCCGTCCCCTAATCCTAACCCGTACGCTGACACTAACCCACGCCCTCACACGTACGCTCCCCCTAGAGCGTTGTCGTACCCTCACCTGGACCCTAAACCGTCCCCGTCCCCTAACCCTAACCCTAGCCCGAACCCTTACCCTAACCCTTCCCCGAAGCCTGACCCTCACCCGTCCCCTATTCCTAACCCGTACGCAGACACTAAACCGCGCCCTCACACGTACGCTCCCCCTAGAGCGTTGTCGTACCCTCACCTGGACCCTGAACCGTCCCCGTCCCATAACCCTAACCCTAGCCCGAACCCTAACCCTAACCCTTCCCCGAAGCCTGACCCTCAGCCGTCCCCTAATCCTAACCCGTACGCTGACACAAACCCGCGCCCTCACACGTACGCTCCCCCTAGAGCGTTGTCGTACCCTCACCTGTACCCTAAACCGTCCCCGTCCCCTAACCCTAACCCTAGCCCGAACCCTAACCCTAACCCTTGCCCGAAGCCTGACCCTCAGCCGTCCCCTAATCCTAACCCGTACGCTGACACTAACCCGCGCCCTCACACGTACGCTCCCCCTAGAGCGTTGTCGTACCCTCACCTGGACCCTAAACCGTCCCCGTCCCCTAACCCTAACCCTAGCCCGAACCCTAACCCTAACCCTTCCCCGAAGCCTGACCCTCAGCCGTCCCCTAATCCTAACCCGTACGCTGACACTAACCCGCGCCCTCACACGTACGCTCCCCCTAGAGCGTTGTCGTACCCTCACCTTGACCCTAAACCGTCCCCGTCCCCTAACCCTAACCCTAGCCCGAACCCTAACCCTAACTCTTCCCCGAAGCCTGACCCTCAGCCGTCCCCTAATCCTAATCCGTACGCTTACACTAACCCGCGCCCTCACACGTACGCTCCCCCTAGAGCATTGTCGTACCCTCACCTGGACCCTAAAACGTCCCCATCCCCTAACCCTAACCCTAGCCCGAACCCTAACCCTAACCCTTCCCCGAAGCCTGACCCTCAGCCGTTCCCTAATCCTAAACCGTACGCTGACACTAACCCGCGCCCTCACACGTACGCTCCCCCTAGAGCGTTGTCGTACCCTCACCTGGACCCTAAACCGTCCCCGTCCCCTAACCCTAACCCTAGCCCGAACCCTAACCCTAACCCTTCCCCGAAGCCTGACCCTCACCCGTCCCCTAATCCTAACCCGTACGCTGACACTAACCCGCGCCCTCACACGTACGCTCCCCCTAAAGCGTTGTCGTACACTCACCTGGACCCTAAACCGTCCCCGTCCCCTAACCCTAACCCTAGCCCGAACCCTAACCCTAACCCTTCCCCGAAGCCTGACCCTCACCCGTCCCCTAATCGTAACCTGTACGCTGACACTAACCCGCGCCCTCACACGTACGCTCCCCCTAAAGCGTTGTCGTACCCTCACCTGGACCCTAAACCGTCACCGTCCCCTAACCCTAACCCTAGCCCGAACCCTAACCCTAACACTTCCCCGAAGGCTGACCCTCACCCGTCCCCTAATCCTAACCCGTACCCTGACACTAACCCGCGCCCTCACACATACGCTCCCCCTAAAGCGTTGTCGTACCCTCACCTGGACCCTAAACCGTCCCCGTCCCCTAACCCTAACCCTAGCCCGAACCCTAACCCTAACCCTTGCCCGAAGCCTGACCCTCACCCGTCCCTTAATCCTAAACCGTACGCTGACACTAACCCGCGCCTTCACACGTACGCTCCCCCTAAAGCGTTGTCATACCCTCACCTGGACCCTAAACCGTCCCCGTCCCCTAACCCTAACCCTAGCCCGAACCCTAACCCTAACCCTTCCCCGAAGCCTGACCCTCACCCGTCCCCTAATCCTAAACCGTACGCTGACACTAACCCGCGCCCTCACACGTACGCTCCCCCTAAAGCGTTGTCGTACCCTCACCTGGAGCCTAAACCGTCCCCGTCCCCTAACCCTAACCCTAGCCCGAACCCTAACCCTAATCCTTCCCCGAAGCCTGACCCTCACCCGTCCCCTAATCCTAACCCGTACGCTGACACTAACCCGCGCCCTCACATGTACGCTCCCCCTAAAGCGTTGTCGTACCCTCACCTGGACCCTAAACCGTCCCCGTCCCCTAACCCTAACCCTAGCCCGAACCCTAACCCTAACCCTTCCCCGAAGCCTGACCCTCACCCGTCCCCTAATCCTAACCCGTACGCTGACACTAACCCGCGCCCTCACACGTACGCTCCCCCTAAAGCGTTGTGGTACACTCACCTGGACCCTAAACCGTCCCCGTCCCCTAACCCTAACCCTAGCCTGAACCCTAACCCTAACACTTCCCCGAAGCCTGACCCTCACACGTACCCTAATCCTAACCCTTACGCTGACACTAACCCGCGCCCTCACACGTACGCTCCCCCTAAAGCGTTGTCGTACACTCACCTGGACCCTAAACCGTCCCCGTCCCCTAACCCTAACCCTAGCCCGAACCCTAACCCTAACCCTTCCCCGAAGCCTGACCCTCAGCCGTCCCCTAATCCTAACCCGTACGCTGACACTAACCCGCGCCCTCACACGTACGCTCCCCCTAAAGAGTTGTCGTACCCTCACCTGGACCCTAAACCGTCCCCGTCCCCTAACCCTAACCCTAGCCCGAACCCTAACCCTAACCCTTCCCCGAAGCCTGACCCTCACCCGTCCCCTAATCCTAACCCGTACGCTGACACGAACCCGCGCCCTCACACGTACGCTCCCCCTAAAGCGTTGTCGTACCCTCACCTTGACCCTAAACCGTCCCCGTCCCCTAACCCTAACCCTAGCCCGAACCCTAACCCTAACTCTTCCCCGAAGCCTGACCCTCACCCGTCCCCTAATCCTAACCCGTACGCTGACACTAACCCGCGCCCTCACACGTACGCTCCCCCTAGAGCGTTGTCGTACCCTCACCTGGACCCTAAACCGTCCCCGTCCCCTAACCCTAACCCTAGCCCGAACCCTAACCCTAACCCTTCCCCGAAGCCTGACCCTCACCCGTCCCCTAATCCTAACCCGTACGCTGACACTAACCCGCGCCCTCACACGTACGCTCCCCCTACAGCGTTGTCGTACACTCACCTGGACCCTAAACCGTCCCCGTCCCCTAACCCTAACCCTAGACCGAACCCTAACCCTAACCCTTCCCCGAAGCCTGACCCTCACCCGTCCCCTAATCCTAACCTGTACGCTGACACTAACCCGCGCCCTCACACGTACGCTCCCCCTAAAGCGTTGTCGTACCCTCACCTGGACCCTAAACCGTCCCCGTCCCCTAACCCTATCCCTAGCCCGAACCCTAACCCTAACACTTCCCCGAAGCCTGACCCTCACCCGTCCCCTAATCCTAACCCGTACGCTGACACGAACCCGCGCCCTCACACGTACGCTCCCCCTAAAGCGTTGTCGTACCCTCACCTTGACCCTAAACCGTCCCCGTCCCCTAACCCTAACCCTAGCCCGAACCCTAACCCTAACTCTTCCCCGAAGCCTGACCCTCACCCGTCCCCTAATCCTAACCCGTACGCTGACACTAACCCGCGCCCTCACACGTACGCTCCCCCTAGAGCGTTGTCGTACCCTCACCTGGACCCTAAACCGTCCCCGTCCCCTAACCCTAACCCTAGCCCGAACCCTAACCCTAACCCTTCCCCGAAGCCTGACCCTCACCCGTCCCCTAATCCTAACCCGTACGCTGACACTAACCCGCGCCCTCACACGTACGCTCCCCCTACAGCGTTGTCGTACACTCACCTGGACCCTAAACCGTCCCCGTCCCCTAACCCTAACCCTAGACCGAACCCTAACCCTAACCCTTCCCCGAAGCCTGACCCTCACCCGTCCCCTAATCCTAACCTGTACGCTGACACTAACCCGCGCCCTCACACGTACGCTCCCCCTAAAGCGTTGTCGTACCCTCACCTGGACCCTAAACCGTCCCCGTCCCCTAACCCTATCCCTAGCCCGAACCCTAACCCTAACACTTCCCCGAAGCCTGACCCTCACCCGTCCCCTAATCCTAACCCGTACCCTGACACTAACCCGCGCCCTCACACGTACGCTCCCCCTAAAGCGTTGTCGTACCCTCACCTGGACCCTAAACCGTCCCCGTCCCCTAACCCTAACCCTAGCCCGAACCCTAACCCTAAACCTTCCCCGAAGCCTGACCCTCACCCGTCCCTTAATCCTAAACCGTACGCTGACACTAACCCGCGCCCTCACACGTACGCTCCCCCTAAAGCGTTGTCATACACTCACCTGGACCCTAAACCGTCCCCGTCCCCTAACCCTAACCCTAGCCCGAACCCTAACCCTAACCCTTCCCCGAAGCCTGACCCTCACCCGTCCCCTAATCCTAACCCGTACGCTGACACGAACCCGCGCCCTCACACGTACGCTCCCCCTAAAGCGTTGTCGTACCCTCACCTTGACCCTAAACCGTCCCCGTCCCCTAACCCTAACCCTAGCCCGAACCCTAACCCTAACTCTTCCCCGAAGCCTGACCCTCACCCGTCCCCTAATCCTAACCCGTACGCTGACACTAACCCGCGCCCTCACACGTACGCTCCCCCTAGAGCGTTGTCGTACCCTCACCTGGACCCTAAACCGTCCCCGTCCCCTAACCCTAACCCTAGCCCGAACCCTAACCCTAACCCTTCCCCGAAGCCTGACCCTCAGCCGTCCCCTAATCCTAACCCGTACGCTGACACTAACCCGCGCCCTCACACGTACGCTCCCCCTAGAGCGTTGTCGTACCCTCACCTTGACCCTAAACCGTCCCCGTCCCCTAACCCTAACCCTAGCCCGAACCCTAACCCTAACTCTTCCCCGAAGCCTGACCCTCAGCCGTCCCCTAATCCTAACCCGTACGCTGACACTAACCCGCGCCCTCACACGTACGCTCCCCCTAGAGCATTGTCGTACCCTCACCTGGACCCTAAAACGTCCCCATCCCCTAACCCTAACCCTAGCCCGAACCCTAACCCTAACCCTTCCCCGAAGCCTGACCCTCAGCCGTTCCCTAATCCTAAACCGTACGCTGACACTAACCCGCGCCCTCACACGTACGCTACCCCTAGAGCGTTGTCGTACCCTCACCTGGACCCTAAACCGTCCCCGTCCCCTAACCCTAACCCTAGCCCGAACCCTAACCCTAACCCTTCCCCGAAGCCTGACCCTCACCCGTCCCCTAATCCTAACCCGTACGCTGACACTAACCCGCGCCCTCACACGTACGCTCCCCCTAAAGCGTTGTCGTACACTCACCTGGACCCTAAACCGTCCCCGTCCCCTAACCCTAACCCTAGCCCGAACCCTAACCCTAACCCTTCCCCGAAGCCTGACCCTCACCCGTCCCCTAATCGTAACCTGTACGCTGACACGAACCCGCGCCCTCACACGTACGCTCCCCCTAAAGCGTTGTCGTACCCTCACCTGGACCCTAAACCGTCACCGTCCCCTAACCCTAACCCTAGCCCGAACCCTAACCCTAACACTTCCCCGAAGGCTGACCCTCACCCGTCCCCTAATCCTAACCCGTACCCTGACACTAACCCGCGCCCTCACACATACGCTCCCCCTAAAGCGTTGTCGTACCCTCACCTGGACCCTAAACCGTCCCCGTCCCCTAACCCTAACCCTAGCCCGAACCCTAACCCTAACCCTTGCCCGAAGCCTGACCCTCACCCGTCCCTTAATCCTAAACCGTACGCTGACACTAACCCGCGCCTTCACACGTACGCTCCCCCTAAAGCGTTGTCATACCCTCACCTGGACCCTAAACCGTCCCCGTCCCCTAACCCTAACCCTAGCCCGAACCCTAACCCTAACCCTTCCCCGAAGCCTGACCCTCACCCGTCCCCTAATCCTAAACCGTACGCTGACACTAACCCGCGCCCTCACACGTACGCTCCCCCTAAAGCGTTGTCGTACCCTCACCTGGAGCCTAAACCGTCCCCGTCCCCTAACCCTAACCCTAGCCCGAACCCTAACCCTAATCCTTCCCCGAAGCCTGACCCTCACCCGTCCCCTAATCCTAACCCGTACGCTGACACTAACCCGCGCCCTCACATGTACGCTCCCCCTAAAGCGTTGTCGTACCCTCACCTGGACCCTAAACCGTCCCCGTCCCCTAACCCTAACCCTAGCCCGAACCCTAACCCTAACCCTTCCCCGAAGCCTGACCCTCACCCGTCCCCTAATCCTAACCCGTACGCTGACACTAACCCGCGCCCTCACACGTACGCTCCCCCTAAAGCGTTGTGGTACACTCACCTGGACCCTAAACCGTCCCCGTCCCCTAACCCTAACCCTAGCCTGAACCCTAACCCTAACACTTCCCCGAAGCCTGACCCTCACACGTACCCTAATCCTAACCCTTACGCTGACACTAACCCGCGCCCTCACACGTACGCTCCCCCTAAAGCGTTGTCGTACACTCACCTGGACCCTAAACCGTCCCCGTCCCCTAACCCTAACCCTAGCCCGAACCCTAACCCTAACCCTTCCCCGAAGCCTGACCCTCAGCCGTCCCCTAATCCTAACCCGTACGCTGACACTAACCCGCGCCCTCACACGTACGCTCCCCCTAAAGCGTTGTCGTACCCTCACCTGGACCCTAAACCGTCCCCGTCCCCTAACCCTAACCCTAGCCCGAACCCTAACCCTAACCCTTCCCCGAAGCCTGACCCTCACCCGTCCCCTAATCCTAACCCGTACGCTGACACTAACCCACGCCCTCACACGTACGATCCCCCTAAAGCGTTGTCGTACCCTCACCTGGACCCTAAACCGTCTCTGTCCCCTAACCCTAACCCTAGCCCGAACCCTAACCCTAACCCTTCCCCGAAGCCTGACCCTCACCCGTCCCCTAATCCTAACCCGTACGCTGACACGAACCCGCGCCCTCACACGTACGCTCCCCCTAAAGCGTTGTCGTACCCTCACCTTGACCCTAAACCGTCCCCGTCCCCTAACCCTAACCCTAGCCCGAACCCTAACCCTAACTCTTCCCCGAAGCCTGACCCTCACCCGTCCCCTAATCCTAACCCGTACGCTGACACTAACCCGCGCCCTCACACGTACGCTCCCCCTAGAGCGTTGTCGTACCCTCACCTGGACCCTAAACCGTCCCCGTCCCCTAACCCTAACCCTAGCCCGAACCCTAACCCTAACCCTTCCCCGAAGCCTGACCCTCACCCGTCCCCTAATCCTAACCCGTACGCTGACACTAACCCGCGCCCTCACACGTACGCTCCCCCTACAGCGTTGTCGTACACTCACCTGGACCCTAAACCGTCCCCGTCCCCTAACCCTAACCCTAGACCGAACCCTAACCCTAACCCTTCCCCGAAGCCTGACCCTCACCCGTCCCCTAATCCTAACCTGTACGCTGACACTAACCCGCGCCCTCACACGTACGCTCCCCCTAAAGCGTTGTCGTACCCTCACCTGGACCCTAAACCGTCCCCGTCCCCTAACCCTATCCCTAGCCCGAACCCTAACCCTAACACTTCCCCGAAGCCTGACCCTCACCCGTCCCCTAATCCTAACCCGTACCCTGACACTAACCCGCGCCCTCACACGTACGCTCCCCCTAAAGCGTTGTCGTACCCTCACCTGGACCCTAAACCGTCCCCGTCCCCTAACCCTAACCCTAGCCCGAACCCTAACCCTAAACCTTCCCCGAAGCCTGACCCTCACCCGTCCCTTAATCCTAAACCGTACGCTGACACTAACCCGCGCCCTCACACGTACGCTCCCCCTAAAGCGTTGTCATACACTCACCTGGACCCTAAACCGTCCCCGTCCCCTAACCCTAACCCTAGCCCGAACCCTAACCCTAACCCTTCCCCGAAGCCTGACCCTCACCCGTCCCCTAATCCTAACCCGTACGCTGACACTAACCCGCGCCCTCACACGTACGCTCCCCCTAAAGTGTTGTCGTACCCTCACCTGAAACCTAAACCGTCCCCGTCCCCTAACCCTAACCCTAGCCCGAACCCTAACCCTAACCCTTCCCTGAAGCCTGACCCTCACCCGTCCCCTAATCCTAAACCGTACGCTGACACTCACCGGCGCCCTCACACGTACTCTCCCCCTAAAGCGTTGTCGTACCCTCACCTGGACCCTAAACCGTCCCCGTCCCCTAACCCTAACCCTAGCCCGAACCCTAACCCTAACCCTTCTCCGAAGCCTGACCCTCACCCGTCCCCTAATCCTAACCCGTACGCTGACACGAACCCGCGCCCTCACACGTACGCTCCCCCTAAAGCGTTGTCGTACCCTCACCTGGACCCTAAACCGTCCCCGTCCCCTAACCCTAACCCTAGCCCGAACCCTAACCCTAACCCTTCCCCGAAGCCTGACCCTCACCCGTCCCCTAATCCTAACCCGTACGCTGACACTAACCCGCGCCCTCACACGTACGCTCCCCCTAAAGCGTTGTCGTACCCTCACCTGGACCCTAAACCGTCCCCGTCCCCTAACCCTAACCCTAGCCCGAACCCTAACCCTAACCCTTCCCCGAAGCCTGACCCTCACCCGTCCCCTAATCCTAACCCGTACGCTGACACTAACCCGCGCCCTCACACATACGCTCCCCCTAAAGCGTTGTCGTACCCTCACCTGAACCCTAAACCGTCCCCGTCCCCTAACCCTAACCCTAGCCCGAACCCTAACCCTAACCCTTCCCCGAAGCCTGACCCTCAGCCGTCCCCTAATCCTAACCCGTACGCTGACACTAACCCGCGCCCTCACACATACGCTCCCCCTAAAGCGTTGTCGTACCCTCACCTGGACCCTAAACCGTCCCCGTCCCCTAACCCTAACCCTAGCCCGAACCCTAACCCTAACACTTCCCCGAAGCCTGACCCTCACCCGTCCCCTAATCCTAAACCGTACGCTGACACTAACCCGCGCCCTCACACGTACTCTCCCCCTAAAGCGTTGTCATACCCTCACCTGGACCCTAAACCGTCCCCGTCCCCTAACCATAACCCTAGCCCGAACCCTAACCCTAACACTTCCCCGAAGCCTGACCCTCACCCGTCCCCTAATCCTAACCCGTACGCTGACACTAACCCGCGCCCTCACACGTACGCTCCCCCTAGAGCGTTGTCGTACCCTCACCTGGACCCTAAACCGTCCCCGTCCCCTAACCCTAACCCTAGCCCGAACCCTAACCCTAACCCTTCCCCGAAGCCTGACCCTCACCCGTCCCCTAATCCTAACCCGTACGCTGACACTAACCCATGCCCTCACACGTACGCTCCCCCTAAAGTGTTGTCGTACCCTCACCTGAAACCTAAACCGTCCCCGTCCCCTAACCCTAACCCTAGCCCGAACCCTAACCCTAACCCTTCCCTGAAGCCTGACCCTCACCCGTCCCCTAATCCTAAACCGTACGCTGACACTCACCGGCGCCCTCACACGTACTCTCCCCCTAAAGCGTTGTCGTACCCTCACCTGGACCCTAAACCGTCCCCGTCCCCTAACCCTAACCCTAGCCCGAACCCTAACCCTAATGCTTCCCCGAAGCCTGACCCTTACCCGTCCCCTAATCCTAACCCGTACGCTGACACTAACCCGCGCCCTCACACGTACGCTCCCCCTAGAGCGTTGTCGTACCCTCACCTGGACCCTGAACCTTCCCCGTCCCCTAACCCTAACCCTAGCCCGAACCCTAACCCTAACCCTTCCCCGAAGCCTGACCCTCAGCCGTCCCCTAATCCTAACCCGTACGCTGACACTAACCCGCGCCCTCACACGTACGCTCCCCCTAAAGCGTTGTCGCACCCTCACCTGGACCCTAAACCGTCCCCGTCCCCTAACCCTAACCCTAGCCCGAACCCTAACCCTAACACTTCCCCGAAGCCTGACCCTCACCCGTCCCCTAATCCTAACCCGTACGCTGACACTAACCCGCGCCCTCACACGTACGCTCCCCCTAAAGTGTTGTCGTACCCTCACCTGAAACCTAAACCGTCCCCGTCCCCTAACCCTAACCCTAGCCCGAACCCTAACCCTAACACTTCCCTGAAGCCTGACCCTCACCCGTCCCCTAATCCTA
This sequence comes from Globicephala melas, assembly GCF_963455315.2. Taxonomy (NCBI): domain Eukaryota; kingdom Metazoa; phylum Chordata; class Mammalia; order Artiodactyla; family Delphinidae; genus Globicephala; species Globicephala melas. The sequence goes on from NW_027207741.1 coordinate 78,496, forward strand.
AACCGTACGCTGACACTCACCGGCGCCCTCACACGTACTCTCCCCCTAAAGCGTTGTCGTACCCTCACCTGGACCCTAAACCGTCCCCGTCCCCTAACCCTAACCCTAGCCCGAACCCTAACCCTAACCCTTCTCCGAAGCCTGACCCTCACCCGTCCCCTAATCCTAACCCGTACGCTGACACTAACCCGCGCCCTCACACGTACGCTCCCCCTAAAACGTTGTCGTACCCTCACCTGGACCCTAAACCGTCCCCGTCCCCTAACCCTAACCCTAGCCCGAACCCTAACCCTAACCCTTCCCCGAAGCCTGACCCTCACCCGTCCCCTAATCCTAACCCGTACGCTGACACTAACCCGTGCCCTAACACGTACGCTCCCCCTAAAGCGTTGTCGTACCCTCACCTGGACCCTAAACCGTCCCCGTCCCCTAACCCTAACCCTAGCCCAAACCCTAACCCTAACCCTTCCCCGAAGCCTGACCCTCACCCGTCCCCTAATCCTAACCCGTACGCTGACACTAACCCGCGCCCTCACACGTACGCTCCCCGTAAAGCGTTGTCGTACCCTCACCTGGACCCTAAACCGTCCCCGTCCCCTAACCCTAACCCTAGCCCGAACCCTAACCCTAACCCTTCCCCGAATCCTGACCCTCACCCGTCCCCTAATCCTAACCCGTACGCTGACAGTAACCCGCGCCCTCACACGTACGCTCCCCCTAAAGCGTTGCCGTACCCTCACCTGGACCCTAAACCGTCCCCGTCCCCTAACCCTAACCCTAGCCCGAACCCTAACCCTAACCCTTCCCCGAAGCCTGACCCTCACCCGTCCCCTAATCCTAACCCGTACGCTGACACTAACCCGCGCCCTCACACGTACGCTCCCCCTAAAGCGTTGTCGTACCCTCACCTGGACCCTAAACCGTCCCCGTCCGCTAACCCTAACCCTAGCCCGAACCCTAACCCTAACCCTTCCCCGAAGCCTGACCCTCACCCGTCCCCTAATCCTAAACCGTACGCTGACACTAACCCGCGCCCTCACACGTACGCTCCCCCTAAAGTGTTGTCGTACCCTCACCTGAAACCTAAACCGTCCCCGTCCCCTAACCCTAACCCTAGCCCGAACCCTAACCCTAACCCTTCCCTGAAGCCTGACCCTCACCCGTCCCCTAATCCTAAACCGTACGCTGACACTCACCGGCGCTCTCACACGTACTCTCCCCCTAAAGCGTTGTCGTACCCTCACCTGGACCCTAAACCGTCCCCGTCCGCTAACCCTAACCCTAGCCCGAACCCTAACCCTAACCCTTCCCCGAAGCCTGACCCTCACCCGTCCCCTAATCCTAAACCGTACGCTGACACTAACCCGCGCCCTCACACATACGCTCCCCCTAAAGCGTTGTCGTACCCTCACCTGGACCCTAAACCGTCCCCGTCCCCTAACCCTAACCCTAGCCCGAACCCTAACCCTAACCCTTCCCCGAAGCCTGACCCTCACCCGTCCCCTAATCCTAACCCGTACGCTGACACTAACCCGCGCCCTCACACGTACGCTCCCCCTAAAGCGTTGTCGTACCCTCACCTGGACCCTAAACCGTCCCCGTCCCCTAACCCTAACCCTAGCCCGAACCCTAACCCTAACCCTTCCCCGAAGCCTGACCCTCACCCGTCCCCTAATCCTAACCCGTACGCTGACACTAACCCATGCCCTCACACGTACGCTCCCCCTAAAGTGTTGTCGTACCCTCACCTGAAACCTAAACCGTCCCCGTCCCCTAACCCTAACCCTAGCCCGAACCCTAACCCTAACCCTTCCCTGAAGCCTGACCCTCACCCGTCCCCTAATCCTAAACCGTACGCTGACACTCACCGGCGCCCTCACACGTACTCTCCCCCTAAAGCGTTGTCGTACCCTCACCTGGACCCTAAACCGTCCCCGTCCCCTAACCCTAACCCTAGCCCGAACCCTAACCCTAATGCTTCCCCGAAGCCTGACCCTTACCCGTCCCCTAATCCTAACCCGTACGCTGACACTAACCCGCGCCCTCACACGTACGCTCCCCCTAGAGCGTTGTCGTACCCTCACCTGGACCCTGAACCTTCCCCGTCCCCTAACCCTAACCCTAGCCCGAACCCTAACCCTAACCCTTCCCCGAAGCCTGACCCTCAGCCGTCCCCTAATCCTAACCCGTACGCTGACACTAACCCGCGCCCTCACACGTACGCTCCCCCTAAAGCGTTGTCGCACCCTCACCTGGACCCTAAACCGTCCCCGTCCCCTAACCCTAACCCTAGCCCGAACCCTAACCCTAACACTTCCCCGAAGCCTGACCCTCACCCGTCCCCTAATCCTAACCCGTACGCTGACACTAACCCGCGCCCTCACACGTACGCTCCCCCTAAAGTGTTGTCGTACCCTCACCTGAAACCTAAACCGTCCCCGTCCCCTAACCCTAACCCTAGCCCGAACCCTAACCCTAACCCTTCCCTGAAGCCTGACCCTCACCCGTCCCCTAATCCTAAACCGTACGCTGACACTCACCGGCGCCCTCACACGTACTCTCCCCCTAAAGCGTTGTCGTACCCTCACCTGGACCCTAAACCGTCCCCGTCCCCTAACCCTAACCCTAGCCCGAACCCTAACCCTAACCCTTCTCCGAAGCCTGACCCTCACCCGTCCCCTAATCCTAACCCGTACGCTGACACTAACCCGCGCCCTCACACGTACGCTCCCCCTAAAACGTTGTCGTACCCTCACCTGGACCCTAAACCGTCCCCGTCCCCTAACCCTAACCCTAGCCCGAACCCTAACCCTAACCCTTCCCCGAAGCCTGACCCTCACCCGTCCCCTAATCCTAACCCGTACGCTGACACTAACCCGTGCCCTAACACGTACGCTCCCCCTAAAGCGTTGTCGTACCCTCACCTGGACCCTAAACCGTCCCCGTCCCCTAACCCTAACCCTAGCCCGAACCCTAACCCTAACCCTTCCCCGAAGCCTGACCCTCACCCGTCCCCTAATCCTAACCCGTACGCTGACACTAACCCGCGCCCTCACACGTACGCTCCCCGTAAAGCGTTGTCGTACCCTCACCTGGACCCTAAACCGTCCCCGTCCCCTAACCCTAACCCTAGCCCGAACCCTAACCCTAACCCTTCCCCGAATCCTGACCCTCACCCGTCCCCTAATCCTAACCCGTACGCTGACAGTAACCCGCGCCCTCACACGTACGCTCCCCCTAAAGCGTTGCCGTACCCTCACCTGGACCCTAAACCGTCCCCGTCCCCTAACCCTAACCCTAGCCCGAACCCTAACCCTAACCCTTCCCCGAAGCCTGACCCTCACCCGTCCCCTAATCCTAACCCGTACGCTGACACTAACCCGCGCCCTCACACGTACGCTCCCCCTAAAGCGTTGTCGTACCCTCACCTGGACCCTAAACCGTCCCCGTCCGCTAACCCTAACCCTAGCCCGAACCCTAACCCTAACCCTTCCCCGAAGCCTGACCCTCACCCGTCCCCTAATCCTAAACCGTACGCTGACACTAACCCGCGCCCTCACACGTACGCTCCCCCTAAAGTGTTGTCGTACCCTCACCTGAAACCTAAACCGTCCCCGTCCCCTAACCCTAACCCTAGCCCGAACCCTAACCCTAACCCTTCCCTGAAGCCTGACCCTCACCCGTCCCCTAATCCTAAACCGTACGCTGACACTCACCGGCGCTCTCACACGTACTCTCCCCCTAAAGCGTTGTCGTACCCTCACCTGGACCCTAAACCGTCCCCGTCCGCTAACCCTAACCCTAGCCCGAACCCTAACCCTAACCCTTCCCCGAAGCCTGACCCTCACCCGTCCCCTAATCCTAAACCGTACGCTGACACTAACCCGCGCCCTCACACATACGCTCCCCCTAAAGCGTTGTCGTACCCTCACCTGGACCCTAAACCGTCCCCGTCCCCTAACCCTAACCCTAGCCCGAACCCTAACCCTAACCCTTCCCCGAAGCCTGACCCTCACCCGTCCCCTAATCCTAACCCGTACGCTGACACTAACCCGCGCCCTCACACGTACGCTCCCCCTAAAGCGTTGTCGTACCCTCACCTGGACCCTAAACCGTCCCCGTCCCCTAACCCTAACCCTAGCCCGAACCCTAACCCTAACCCTTCCCCGAAGCCTGACCCTCACCCGTCCCCTAATCCTAACCCGTACGCTGACACTAACCCGCGCCCTCACACATACGCTCCCCCTAAAGCGTTGTCGTACCCTCACCTGAACCCTAAACCGTCCCCGTCCCCTAACCCTAACCCTAGCCCGAACCCTAACCCTAACCCTTCCCCGAAATCTGACCCTCAGCCGTCCCCTAATCCTAACCCGTACGCTGACACTAACCCGCGCCCTCACACATACGCTCCCCCTAAAGCGTTGTCGTACCCTCACCTGGACCCTAAACCGTCCCAGTCCCCTAACCCTAACCCTAGCCCGAACCCTAACCCTAACACTTCCCCGAAGCCTGACCCTCACCCGTCCCCTAATCCTAAACCGTACGCTGACACTAACCCGCGCCCTCACACGTACTCTCCCCCTAAAGCGTTGTCATACCCTCACCTGGACCCTAAACCGTCCCCGTCCCCTAACCATAACCCTAGCCCGAACCCTAACCCTAACACTTCCCCGAAGCCTGACCCTCACCCGTCCCCTAATCCTAACCCGTACGCTGACACTAACCCGCGCCCTCACACGTACGCTCCCCCTAAAGTGTTGTCGTACCCTCACCTGAAACCTAAACCGTCCCCGTCCCCTAACCCTAACCCTAGCCCGAACCCTAACCCTAACCCTTCCCTGAAGCCTGACCCTCACCCGTCCCCTAATCCTAACCCGTACGCTGACACTAACCCACGCCCTCACACGTACGCTCCCCCTAGAGCGTTGTCGTACCCTCACCTGGACCCTAAACCGTCCCCGTCCCCTAACCCTAACCCTAGCCCGAACCCTAACCCTAACCCTTCCCCGAAGCCTGACCCTCACCCGTCCCCTAATCCTAACCCGTACGCTGACACTAACCCATGCCCTCACACGTACGCTCCCCCTAAAGTGTTGTCGTACCCTCACCTGAAACCTAAACCGTCCCCGTCCCCTAACCCTAACCCTAGCCCGAACCCTAACCCTAACCCTTCCCTGAAGCCTGACCCTCACCCGTCCCCTAATCCTAAACCGTACGCTGACACTCACCGGCGCCCTCACACGTACTCTCCCCCTAAAGCGTTGTCGTACCCTCACCTGGACCCTAAACCGTCCCCGTCCCCTAACCCTAACCCTAGCCCGAACCCTAACCCTAATGCTTCCCCGAAGCCTGACCCTTACCCGTCCCCTAATCCTAACCCGTACGCTGACACTAACCCGCGCCCTCACACGTACGCTCCCCCTAGAGCGTTGTCGTACCCTCACCTGGACCCTGAACCTTCCCCGTCCCCTAACCCTAACCCTAGCCCGAACCCTAACCCTAACCCTTCCCCGAAGCCTGACCCTCAGCCGTCCCCTAATCCTAACCCGTACGCTGACACTAACCCGCGCCCTCACACGTACGCTCCCCCTAAAGCGTTGTCGCACCCTCACCTGGACCCTAAACCGTCCCCGTCCCCTAACCCTAACCCTAGCCCGAACCCTAACCCTAACACTTCCCCGAAGCCTGACCCTCACCCGTCCCCTAATCCTAACCCGTACGCTGACACTAACCCGCGCCCTCACACGTACGCTCCCCCTAAAGTGTTGTCGTACCCTCACCTGAAACCTAAACCGTCCCCGTCCCCTAACCCTAACCCTAGCCCGAACCCTAACCCTAACCCTTCCCTGAAGCCTGACCCTCACCCGTCCCCTAATCCTAAACCGTACGCTGACACTCACCGGCGCCCTCACACGTACTCTCCCCCTAGAGCGTTGTCGTACCCTCACCTGGACCCTAAACCGTCCCCTAACCCTAACCCTAGCCCGAACCCTAACCCTAACCCTTCCCCGAAGCCTGACCCTCAGCCGTCCCCTAATCCTAACCCGTACGCTGACACTAACCCGCGCCCTCACACGTACGCTCCCCCTAGAGCGTTGTCGTACCCTCACCTGGACCCTAAACCGTCCCCGTCCCCTAACCCTAACCCTAGCCCGAACCCTAACCCTAACCCTTCCCCGAAGCCTGACCCTCAGCCGTCCCCTAATCCTAACCCGTACGCTGACACTAACCCGCGCCCTCACACGTACGCTCCCCCTAGAGCGTTGTCGTACCCTCACCTGGACCCTATACCGTCCCCGTCCCCTAACCCTAACCCTAGCCCGAACCCTAACCCTAACCCTTCCCCGAAGCCTGACCCTCAGCCGTCCCCTAATCCTAACCCGTACGCTGACACTGACCCGCGCCCTCACACGTACACTCCCCCTAGAACGTTGTCGTACCCTCACCTGGACCCTAAACCGTCCCCGTTCCCTAACCCTAACCCTAGCCCGAACCCTAACCCTAACCCTTCCCCGAAGCCTGACCCTCAGCCGTCCCCTAATCCTAACCCGTACGCTGACACTAACCCGCGCCCTCACACGTACGCTCCCCCTAGAGCGTTGTCGTACCCTCACCTGGACCCTAAACCGTCCCCGTCCCCTAACCCTAACCCTAGCCCGAACCCTAACCCTAACCCTTCCCCGAAGCCTGACCCTCAGCCGTCCCCTAATCCTAACCCGTACGCTGTCACTAACCCGCGCCCTCACACGTACGCTCCCCCTAGAGCGTTGTCATACCCTCACCTGGACCCTAAACCGTCCCCGTCCCCTAACCCTAACCCTAGCCCGAACCCTAACCCTAACCCTTCCCCGAAGCCTGACCCTCAGCCGTCCCCTAATCCTAACCCGTACGCTGACACTAACCCGCGCCCTCACACTACGCTCCCCCTAGAGCGTTGTCGTACCCTCACCTGGACCCTAAACCGTCCCCGTCCCCTAACCCTAACCCTAGCCCGAACCCGAAGCCTGACCCTCAGCCGTCCCCTAATCCTAACCCGTACGCTGACACTAACCCGCGCCCTCACACGTACGCTCCCCCTAGAGCGTTGTCGTACCCTCACCTGGACCCTAAACCGTCCCCGTCCCCTAACCCTAACCCTAGCCCGAACCCTAACCCTAACCCTTCCCCGAAGCCTGACCCTCAGCCGTCCCCTAATCCTAACCCGTACGCTGACACTAACCCGCGCCCTCACACGTACGCTCCCCCTAGAGCGTTGTCGTACCCTCACCTGGACCCTAAATCGTCCCCGTCCCCTAACCCTAACCCTAGCCCGAACCCTAACCCTAACCCTTCCCCGAAGCCTGACCCTCAGCCGTCCCCTAATACTAACCCATATGCTGACACTAACCCGCGCCCTCACACGTACGCTCCCCCTAGAGCGTTGTCGTACCCTCACCTGGACCCTAAACCGTCCCCGTCCCCTAACCCTAACCCTAGCCCGAACCCTAACCCTAACCCTTCCCCGAAGCCTGACCCTCAGCCGTCCCCTAATCCTAACCCGTACGCTGACACTAACCCGCGCCCTCACACGTACGCTCCCCCTAGAGCGTTGTCGTACCCTCACCTGGACCCTAAACCGTCCCCGTCCCCTAACCCTAACCCTAGCCCGAACCCTAACCCTAACCCTTCCCCGAAGCCTGACCCTCACCCGTCCCCTAATCCTAACCCTTACACTGACACTAACCCGCGCCCTCACACGTACGCTCCCCCTAAAGCGTTGTCGTACCCTCACCTGGACCCTAAACCGTCCCCGTACCCTAACCCTAACCCTAGCCCGAACCCTAACCCTAACCCTTCCCCGAAGCCTGACCCTCACGCGTCCCCTAATCCTAAGCCGTACGCTGACACTAACCCACGCCCTCACACGTACGCTCCCCCTAAAGCATTGTCGTACCCTCACCTGGACCCTAAACCGTCCCCGTCCCCTAACCCTAACCCTAGCCCGAACCCTAACCCTAACCCTTCCCCGAAGCCTGACACTCACCCGTCCCCTAATCCTAAACCGTACGCTGACACTAACCCGTGCACTCACACGTACGCTCCCCCTAGAGCGTTGTCGTACCCTCACCTGGACCCTAAACCGTCCCCGTCCCCTAACCCTAACCCTAGCCCGAACCCTAACCCTAACCCTTCCCCGAAGCCTGACCCTCAGCCGTCCCCTAATCCTAACCCGTACGCTGACACTAACCCGCGCCCTCACACGTACGCTCCCCCTAGAGCGTTGTCGTACCCTCACCTGGACCCTAAACCGTCCCCGTCCCCTAACCCTAACCTTAGCCCGAACCCTAACCCTAACCCTTCCCCGAAGCCTGACCCTCACCCGTCCCCTAATCCTAACCCGTACGCTGACACTAACCCGCGCCCTCACACGTACGCTCCCCCTAGAGCGTTGTCGTACCCTCACCTGGACCCTGAACCGTCCCTGTCCCCTAACCCTAACCCTAGCCCGAACCCTAACCCTAACCCTTCCCCGAAGCCTGACCCTCAGCCGTCCCCTAATCCTAACCCGTACGCTGACACTAACCCGCGCCCTCACACGTACGCTCCCCCTAGAGCGTTTTCGTACCCTCACCTGGACCCTGAACCGTCCCCGTCCCCTAACCCTAACCCTAGCCCGAACCCTAACCCTAACCCTTCCCCGAAGCCTGACCCTCAGCCGTCCCCTAATCCTAACCCGTACGCTGACACTAACCCGCGCCCTCACACGTACGCTCCCCCTAGAGCGTTGTCGTACCCTCACCTGGACCCTAAACCGTCCCCGTCCCCTAACCCTAACCCTAGCCCGAACCCTAACCCTAACCCTTCCCGAAACCTGACCCTCAGCCGTCCCCTAATCCTAACCCGTACGCTGACACTAACCAGCGCCCTCACACGTACGCTCCCCCTAGAGCGTTGTCGTACCCTCACCTGGACCCTGAACCGTCCCCGTCCCCTAACCCTAACCCTAGCCCGAACCCTAACCCTAACCCTTCCCCGAAGCCTGACCCTCAGCCGTCCCCTAATCCTAACCCGTACGCTGACACTAACCCGCGCCCTCACACGTACGCTCCCCCTAGAGCATTGTCGTACCCTCACCTGGACCCTGAACCGTCCCCATCCCCTAACCCTAACCCTAGCCCGAACCCTAACCCTAACCCTTCCCCGAAGCCTGACCCTCAGCCGTCCCCTAATCCTAACCCGTACGCTGACACTAACCCGCGCCCTCACACGTTCGCTCCCCCTAGAGCATTGTCGTACCCTCACCTGGACCCTGAACCGTCCCCGTCCCCTAACCCTAACCCTAGCCCGAACCCTAACCCTAACCCTTCCCCGAAGCCTGACCCTCAGCCGTCCCCTAATCCTAACCCGTACGCTGACACTAACCCGCGCCCTCACACGTTCGCTCCCCCTAGAGCATTGTCGTACCCTCACCTGGACCCTGAACCGTCCCCGTCCCCTAACCCTAACCCTAGCCCGAACCCTAACCCTAACCCTTCCCCGAAGCCTGACCCTCAGCCGTCCCCTAATCCTAACCCGTACGCTGACACTAACCCGCGCCCTCACACGTACGCTCCCCCTAGAGCGTTGTCGTACCCTCACCTGGACCCTAAACCGTCCCCGTCCCCTAACCCTAACCCTAGCCCGAACCCTAACCCTAACCCTTCCCCGAAGCCTGACCCTCAGCCGTCCCCTAATCCTAACCCGTACGCTGACACTAACCCGCGCCCTCACACGTACGCTCCCCCTAGAGCGTTGTCGTACCCTCACCTGGACCCTAAATCGTCCCCGTCCCCTAACCCTAAACCTAGCCCGAACCCTAACCCTAACCCTTCCCCGAAGCCTGACCCTCAGCCGTCCCCTAATCCTAACCCGTACGCTGACACTAACCCGCGCCCTCACACGTACGCTTCCCCTAGAGCGTTGTCGTACCCTCACCTGGACCCTAAACCGTCCCCGTCCCCTAACCCTAACCCTAGCCCGAACCCTAACCCTAACTCTTCCCCGAAGCCTGACCCTCAGCCGTCCCCTAATCCTAACCCGTACGCTGACACTAACCCGCGCCCTCACACGTACGCTCCCCCTAGAGCGTTGTCGTACCCTCACCTGGACCCTAAACCGTCCCCGTCCCCTAACCCTAACCCTAGCCCGAACCCTAACCCTAACCCTTCCCCGAAGCCTGACCCTCAGCCGTCCCCTAATCCTAACCCGTACGCTGACACTAACCAGCGCCCTCACACGTACGCTCCCCCTAGAGCGTTGTCGTAACCTCACCTGGACCCTTAACCGTCCCCGTCCCCTAACCCTAACCCTAGCCCGAACCCTAACCCTAACCCTTCCCCGAAGCCTGACCCTCAGCCGTCCCCTAATCCTAACCCGTACGCTGACACTAACCCGCGCCCTCACACGTACGCTCCCCCTAGAGCGTTGTCGTACCCTCACCTGGACCCTAAACCGTCCCCGTCCCCTAACCCTAACCCTAGCCCGAACCCTAACCCTAACCCTTCCCCGAAGCCTGACCCTCAGCCGTCCCCTAATCCTAACCCGTACGCTGACACTAACCCGCGCCCTCACACGTACGCTCCCCCTAGAGCGTTGTCGTACCCTCAACTGGACCCTAAACCGTCCCCGTCCCCTAACCCTAACCCTAGCCCGAACCCTAACCGTAACACTTCCCCGAAACCTGACCCTCAGCCGTCCCCTAATCCTAAACCGTACGCTGACACTAACCAGCGCCCTCACACGTACGCTCCCCCTAGAGCGTTGTCGTACCCTCACCTGGACCCTGAACCGTCCCCGTCCCCTAACCCTAACCCTAGCCCGAACCCTAACCCTAACCCTTCCCCGAAGCCTGACCCTCAGCCGTCCCCTAATCCTAACCCGTACGCTGACACTAACCCGCGCCCTCACACGTACGCTCCCCCTAGAGCGTTGTCGTACCCTCACCTGGACCCTAAACCGTCCCCGTCCCCTAACCCTAACCTTAGCCCGAACCCTAACCCTAACACTTCCCCGAAGCCTGACCCTCACCCGTCCCCTAATCCTAACCCGTACGCTGACACTAACCCGCGCCCTCACACGTACGCTCCCCCTAGAGCGTTGTCGTACCCTCACCTGGACCCTGAACCGTCCCTGTCCCCTAACCCTAACCCTAGCCCGAACCCTAACCCTAACCCTTCCCCGAAGCCTGACCCTCAGCCGTCCCCTAATCCTAACCCGTACGCTGACACTAACCCGCGCCCTCACACGTACGCTCCCCCTAGAGCGTTGTCGTACCCTCACCTGGACCCTGAACCGTCCCCGTCCCCTAACCCTAACCCTAGCCCGAACCCTAACCCTAACCCTTCCCCGAAGCCTGACCCTCAGCCGTCCCCTAATCCTAACCCGTACGCTGACACTAACCCGCGCCCTCACACGTACGCTCCCCCTAGAGCGTTGTCGTACCCTCACCTGGACCCTAAACCGTCCCCGTCCCCTAACCCTAACACTAGCCCGAACCCTAACCCTAACCCTTCCCCGAAACCTGACCCTCAGCCGTCCCCTAATCCTAACCCGTACGCTGACACTAACCAGCGCCCTCACACGTACGCTCCCCCTAGAGCGTTGTCGTACCCTCACCTGGACCCTGAACCGTCCCCGTCCCGTAACCCTAACCCTAGCCCGAACCCTAACCCTAACCCTTCCCCGAAGCCTGACCCTCAGCCGTCCCCTAATCCTAACCCGTACGCTGACACTAACCCGCGCCCTCACACGTACGCTCCCCCTAGAGCGTTGTCGTACCCTCACCTGGACCCTGAACCGTCCCCGTCCCCTAACCCTAACCCTAGCCCGAACCCTAACCCTAACCCTTCCCCGAAGCCTGACCCTCAGCCGTCCCCTAATCCTAACCCGTACGCTGACACTAACCCGCGCCCTCACACGTACGCTCCCCCTAGAGCATTGTCGTACCCTCACCTGGACCCTGAACCGTCCCCGTCCCCTAACCCTAACCCTAGCCCGAACCCTAACCCTAACCCTTCCCCGAAGCCTGACCCTCAGCCGTCCCCTAATCCTAACCCGTACGCTGACACTAACCCGCGCCCTCACACGTACGCTCCCCCTAGAGCGTTGTCTTACCCTCACCTGGACCCTGAACCGTCCCCGTCCCCTAACCCTAACCCTAGCCCGAACCCTAACCCTAACCCTTCCCCGAAGCCTGACCCTCAGCCGTCCCCTAATCCTAACCCGTACGCTGACACTAACCCGCGCCCTCACACGTTCGCTCCCCCTAGAGCATTGTCGTACCCTCACCTGGACCCTGAACCGTCCCCGTCCCCTAACCCTAACCCTAGCCCGAACCCTAACCCTAACCCTTCCCCGAAGCCTGACCCTCAGCCGTCCCCTAATCCTAACCCGTACGCTGACACTAACCCGCGCCCTCACACGTACGCTCCCCCTAGAGCATTGTCGTACCCTCACCTGGACCCTAAACCGTCCCCGTCCCCTAACCCTAACCCTAGCCCGAACCCTAACCCTAACCCTTCCCCGAAGCCTGACCCTCAGCCGTCCCCTAATCCTAACCCGTACGCTGACACTAACCCGCGCCCTCACACGTACGCTCCCCCTAGAGCGTTGTCGTACCCTCACCTGGACCCTAAACCGTCCCCGTCCCCTAACCCTAACCCTAGCCCGAACCCTAACTCTAACCCTTCCCCGAAGCCTGACCCTCAGCCGTCCCCTAATCCTAACCCATACGCTGACACTAACCCGCGCCCTCACACGTACGCTCCCCCTAGAGCGTTTTCGTACCCTCACCTGGACCCTAAACCGTCCCCGTCCCCTAACCCTAACCCTAGCCCGAACCCTAACCCTAACCCTTCCCCGAAGCCTGACCCTCAGCCGTCCCCTAATCCTAACCCGTACGCTGACACTAACCCGCGCCCTCACACGTACGCTCCCCCTAGAGCGTTGTCGTACCCTCACCTGGACCCTAAACCGTCCCCGTCCCCTAACCCTAACCCTAGCCCGAACCCTAACCCTAACCCTTCCCCGAAACCTGACCCTCAACCGTCCCCTAATCCTAACCCGTACGCTGACACTAACCAGCGCCCTCACACGTACGCTCCCCCTAGAGCGTTGTCGTACCCTCACCTGGACCCTGAACCGTCCCCGTCCCCTAACCCTAACCCTAGCCCGAACCCTAACCCTAACCCTTCCCCGAAGCCTGACCCTCAGCCGTCCCCTAATCCTAACCCGTACGCTTACACTAACCCGCGCCCTCACACGTACGCTCCCCCTAGAGCGTTGTCGTACCCTCACCTGGACCCTGAACCGTCCCCGTCCCCTAACCCTAACCCTAGCCCGAACCCTAACCCTAACCCTTCCCCGAAGCCTGACCCTCAGCCGTCCCCTAATCCTAACCCGTACGCTGACACTAACCCGCGCCCTCACACGTACGCTCCCCCTAGAGCGTTGTCGTACCCTCACCTGGACCCTAAATCGTCCCCGTCCCCTAACCCTAAACCTAGCCCGAACCCTAACCCTAACCCTTCCCCGAAGCCTGACCCTCAGCCGTCCCCTAATCCTAACCCGTACGCTGACACTAACCCGCGCCCTCACACGTACGCTTCCCCTAGAGCGTTGTCGTACCCTCACCTGGACCCTAAACCGTCCCCGTCCCCTAACCCTAACCCTAGCCCGAACCCTAACCCTAACTCTTCCCCGAAGCCTGACCCTCAGCCGTCCCCTAATCCTAACCCGTACGCTGACACTAACCCGCGCCCTCACACGTACGCTCCCCCTAGAGCGTTGTCGTACCCTCACCTGGACCCTAAACCGTCCCCGTCCCCTAACCCTAACCCTAGCCCGAACCCTAACCCTAACCCTTCCCCGAAGCCTGACCCTCAGCCGTCCCCTAATCCTAACCCGTACGCTGACACTAACCAGCGCCCTCACACGTACGCTCCCCCTAGAGCGTTGTCGTAACCTCACCTGGACCCTTAACCGTCCCCGTCCCCTAACCCTAACCCTAGCCCGAACCCTAACCCTAACCCTTCCCCGAAGCCTGACCCTCAGCCGTCCCCTAATCCTAACCCGTACGCTGACACTAACCCGCGCCCTCACACGTACGCTCCCCCTAGAGCGTTGTCGTACCCTCACCTGGACCCTAAACCGTCCCCGTCCCCTAACCCTAACCCTAGCCCGAACCCTAACCCTAACCCTTCCCCGAAGCCTGACCCTCAGCCGTCCCCTAATCCTAACCCGTACGCTGACACTAACCCGCGCCCTCACACGTACGCTCCCCCTAGAGCGTTGTCGTACCCTCAACTGGACCCTAAACCGTCCCCGTCCCCTAACCCTAACCCTAGCCCGAACCCTAACCCTAACCCTTCCCCGAAACCTGACCCTCAGCCGTCCCCTAATCCTAAACCGTACGCTGACACTAACCAGCGCCCTCACACGTACGCTCCCCCTAGAGCGTTGTCGTACCCTCACCTGGACCCTGAACCGTCCCCGTCCCCTAACCCTAACCCTAGCCCGAACCCTAACCCTAACCCTTCCCCGAAGCCTGACCCTCAGCCGTCCCCTAATCCTAACCCGTACGCTGACACTAACCCGCGCCCTCACACGTACGCTCCCCCTAGAGCGTTGTCGTACCCTCACCTGGACCCTAAACCGTCCCCGTCCCCTAACCCTAACCTTAGCCCGAACCCTAACCCTAACACTTCCCCGAAGCCTGACCCTCACCCGTCCCCTAATCCTAACCCGTACGCTGACACTAACCCGCGCCCTCACACGTACGCTCCCCCTAGAGCGTTGTCGTACCCTCACCTGGACCCTGAACCGTCCCTGTCCCCTAACCCTAACCCTAGCCCGAACCCTAACCCTAACCCTTCCCCGAAGCCTGACCCTCAGCCGTCCCCTAATCCTAACCCGTACGCTGACACTAACCCGCGCCCTCACACGTACGCTCCCCCTAGAGCGTTGTCGTACCCTCACCTGGACCCTGAACCGTCCCCGTCCCCTAACCCTAACCCTAGCCCGAACCCTAACCCTAACCCTTCCCCGAAGCCTGACCCTCAGCCGTCCCCTAATCCTAACCCGTACGCTGACACTAACCCGCGCCCTCACACGTACGCTCCCCCTAGAGCGTTGTCGTACCCTCACCTGGACCCTAAACCGTCCCCGTCCCCTAACCCTAACCCTAGCCCGAACCCTAACCCTAACCCTTCCCCGAAACCTGACCCTCAGCCGTCCCCTAATCCTAACCCGTACGCTGACACTAACCAGCGCCCTCACACGTACGCTCCCCCTAGAGCGTTGTCGTACCCTCACCTGGACCCTGAACCGTCCCCGTCCCGTAACCCTAACCCTAGCCCGAACCCTAACCCTAACCCTTCCCCGAAGCCTGACCCTCAGCCGTCCCCTAATCCTAACCCGTACGCTGACACTAACCCGCGCCCTCACACGTACGCTCCCCCTAGAGCGTTGTCGTACCCTCACCTGGACCCTGAACCGTCCCCGTCCCCTAACCCTAACCCTAGCCCGAACCCTAACCCTAACCCTTCCCCGAAGCCTGACCCTCAGCCGTCCCCTAATCCTAACCCGTACGCTGACACTAACCCGCGCCCTCACACGTACGCTCCCCCTAGAGCATTGTCGTACCCTCACCTGGACCCTGAACCGTCCCCGTCCCCTAACCCTAACCCTAGCCCGAACCCTAACCCTAACCCTTCCCCGAAGCCTGACCCTCAGCCGTCCCCTAATCCTAACCCGTACGCTGACACTAACCCGCGCCCTCACACGTACGCTCCCCCTAGAGCGTTGTCTTACCCTCACCTGGACCCTGAACCGTCCCCGTCCCCTAACCCTAACCCTAGCCCGAACCCTAACCCTAACCCTTCCCCGAAGCCTGACCCTCAGCCGTCCCCTAATCCTAACCCGTACGCTGACACTAACCCGCGCCCTCACACGTACGCTTCCCCTAGAGCGTTGTCGTACCCTCACCTGGACCCTAAACCGTCCCCGTCCCCTAACCCTAACCCTAGCCCGAACCCTAACCCTAACTCTTCCCCGAAGCCTGACCCTCAGCCGTCCCCTAATCCTAACCCGTACGCTGACACTAACCCGCGCCCTCACACGTACGCTCCCCCTAGAGCGTTGTCGTACCCTCACCTGGACCCTAAACCGTCCCCGTCCCCTAACCCTAACCCTAGCCCGAACCCTAACCCTAACCCTTCCCCGAAGCCTGACCCTCAGCCGTCCCCTAATCCTAACCCGTACGCTGACACTAACCAGCGCCCTCACACGTACGCTCCCCCTAGAGCGTTGTCGTAACCTCACCTGGACCCTTAACCGTCCCCGTCCCCTAACCCTAACCCTAGCCCGAACCCTAACCCTAACCCTTCCCCGAAGCCTGACCCTCAGCCGTCCCCTAATCCTAACCCGTACGCTGACACTAACCCGCGCCCTCACACGTACGCTCCCCCTAGAGCGTTGTCGTACCCTCACCTGGACCCTAAACCGTCCCCGTCCCCTAACCCTAACCCTAGCCCGAACCCTAACCCTAACCCTTCCCCGAAGCCTGACCCTCAGCCGTCCCCTAATCCTAACCCGTACGCTGACACTAACCCGCGCCCTCACACGTACGCTCCCCCTAGAGCGTTGTCGTACCCTCAACTGGACCCTAAACCGTCCCCGTCCCCTAACCCTAACCCTAGCCCGAACCCTAACCCTAACCCTTCCCCGAAACCTGACCCTCAGCCGTCCCCTAATCCTAAACCGTACGCTGACACTAACCAGCGCCCTCACACGTACGCTCCCCCTAGAGCGTTGTCGTACCCTCACCTGGACCCTGAACCGTCCCCGTCCCCTAACCCTAACCCTAGCCCGAACCCTAACCCTAACCCTTCCCCGAAGCCTGACCCTCAGCCGTCCCCTAATCCTAACCCGTACGCTGACACTAACCCGCGCCCTCACACGTACGCTCCCCCTAGAGCGTTGTCGTACCCTCACCTGGACCCTAAACCGTCCCCGTCCCCTAACCCTAACCTTAGCCCGAACCCTAACCCTAACACTTCCCCGAAGCCTGACCCTCACCCGTCCCCTAATCCTAACCCGTACGCTGACACTAACCCGCGCCCTCACACGTACGCTCCCCCTAGAGCGTTGTCGTACCCTCACCTGGACCCTGAACCGTCCCTGTCCCCTAACCCTAACCCTAGCCCGAACCCTAACCCTAACCCTTCCCCGAAGCCTGACCCTCAGCCGTCCCCTAATCCTAACCCGTACGCTGACACTAACCCGCGCCCTCACACGTACGCTCCCCCTAGAGCGTTGTCGTACCCTCACCTGGACCCTGAACCGTCCCCGTCCCCTAACCCTAACCCTAGCCCGAACCCTAACCCTAACCCTTCCCCGAAGCCTGACCCTCAGCCGTCCCCTAATCCTAACCCGTACGCTGACACTAACCCGCGCCCTCACACGTACGCTCCCCCTAGAGCGTTGTCGTACCCTCACCTGGACCCTAAACCGTCCCCGTCCCCTAACCCTAACCCTAGCCCGAACCCTAACCCTAACCCTTCCCCGAAACCTGACCCTCAGCCGTCCCCTAATCCTAACCCGTACGCTGACACTAACCAGCGCCCTCACACGTACGCTCCCCCTAGAGCGTTGTCGTACCCTCACCTGGACCCTGAACCGTCCCCGTCCCGTAACCCTAACCCTAGCCCGAACCCTAACCCTAACCCTTCCCCGAAGCCTGACCCTCAGCCGTCCCCTAATCCTAACCCGTACGCTGACACTAACCCGCGCCCTCACACGTACGCTCCCCCTAGAGCGTTGTCGTACCCTCACCTGGACCCTGAACCGTCCCCGTCCCCTAACCCTAACCCTAGCCCGAACCCTAACCCTAACCCTTCCCCGAAGCCTGACCCTCAGCCGTCCCCTAATCCTAACCCGTACGCTGACACTAACCCGCGCCCTCACACGTACGCTCCCCCTAGAGCATTGTCGTACCCTCACCTGGACCCTGAACCGTCCCCGTCCCCTAACCCTAACCCTAGCCCGAACCCTAACCCTAACCCTTCCCCGAAGCCTGACCCTCAGCCGTCCCCTAATCCTAACCCGTACGCTGACACTAACCCGCGCCCTCACACGTACGCTCCCCCTAGAGCGTTGTCTTACCCTCACCTGGACCCTGAACCGTCCCCGTCCCCTAACCCTAACCCTAGCCCGAACCCTAACCCTAACCCTTCCCCGAAGCCTGACCCTCAGCCGTCCCCTAATCCTAACCCGTACGCTGACACTAACCCGCGCCCTCACACGTTCGCTCCCCCTAGAGCATTGTCGTACCCTCACCTGGACCCTGAACCGTCCCCGTCCCCTAACCCTAACCCTAGCCCGAACCCTAACCCTAACCCTTCCCCGAAGCCTGACCCTCAGCCGTCCCCTAATCCTAACCCGTACGCTGACACTAACCCGCGCCCTCACACGTACGCTCCCCCTAGAGCATTGTCGTACCCTCACCTGGACCCTAAACCGTCCCCGTCCCCTAACCCTAACCCTAGCCCGAACCCTAACCCTAACCCTTCCCCGAAGCCTGACCCTCAGCCGTCCCCTAATCCTAACCCGTACGCTGACACTAACCCGCGCCCTCACACGTACGCTCCCCCTAGAGCGTTGTCGTACCCTCACCTGGACCCTAAACCGTCCCCGTCCCCTAACCCTAACCCTAGCCCGAACCCTAACTCTAACCCTTCCCCGAAGCCTGACCCTCAGCCGTCCCCTAATCCTAACCCGTACGCTGACACTAACCCGCGCCCTCACACGTACGCTCCCCCTAGAGCGTTTTCGTACCCTCACCTGGACCCTAAACCGTCCCCGTCCCCTAACCCTAACCCTAGCCCGAACCCTAACCCTAACCCTTCCCCGAAGCCTGACCCTCAGCCGTCCCCTAATCCTAACCCGTACGCTGACACTAACCCGCGCCCTCACACGTACGCTCCCCCTAGAGCGTTGTCGTACCCTCACCTGGACCCTAAACCGTCCCCGTCCCCTAACCCTAACCCTAGCCCGAACCCTAACCCTAACCCTTCCCCGAAAC
Organism: Globicephala melas; assembly: GCF_963455315.2. Classification (NCBI taxonomy): domain Eukaryota; kingdom Metazoa; phylum Chordata; class Mammalia; order Artiodactyla; family Delphinidae; genus Globicephala; species Globicephala melas. The sequence continues at coordinate 97,595 of NW_027207741.1, forward strand.
CTGACCCTCAACCGTCCCCTAATCCTAACCCGTACGCTGACACTAACCAGCGCCCTCACACGTACGCTCCCCCTAGAGCGTTGTCGTACCCTCACCTGGACCCTGAACCGTCCCCGTCCCCTAACCCTAACCCTAGCCCGAACCCTAACCCTAACCCTTCCCCGAAGCCTGACCCTCAGCCGTCCCCTAATCCTAACCCGTACGCTTACACTAACCCGCGCCCTCACACGTACGCTCCCCCTAGAGCGTTGTCGTACCCTCACCTGGACCCTGAACCGTCCCCGTCCCCTAACCCTAACCCTAGCCCGAACCCTAACCCTAACCCTTCCCCGAAGCCTGACCCTCAGCCGTCCCCTAATCCTAACCCGTACGCTGACACTAACCCGCGCCCTCACACGTACGCTCCCCCTAGAGCATTGTTGTACCCTCACCTGGACCCTGAACCGTCCCCGTCCCCTAACCCTAACCCTAGCCCGAACCCTAACCCTAACCCTTCCCCGAAGCCTGACCCTCAGCCGTCCCCTAATCCTAACCCGTACGCTGACACTAACCCGCGCCCTCACACGTACGCTCCCCCTAGAGCGTTGTCTTACCCTCACCTGGACCCTGAACCGTCCCCGTCCCCTAACCCTAACCCTAGCCCGAACCCTAACCCTAACCCTTCCCCGAAGCCTGACCCTCAGCCGTCCCCTAATCCTAACCCGTACGCTGACACTAACCCGCGCCCTCACACGTTCGCTCCCCCTAGAGCATTGTCGTACCCTCACCTGGACCCTGAACCGTCCCCGTCCCCTAACCCTAACCCTAGCCCGAACCCTAACCCTAACCCTTCCCCGAAGCCTGACCCTCAGCCGTCCCCTAATCCTAACCCGTACGCTGACACTAACCCGCGCCCTCACACGTACGCTCCCCCTAGAGCGTTGTCGTACCCTCACCTGGACCCTGAACCGTCCCCGTCCCCTAACCCTAACCCTAGCCCGAACCCTAACCCTAACCCTTCCCCGAAGCCTGACCCTCAGCCGTGCCCTAATCCTAACCCGTACGCTGACACTAACCCGCGCCCTCACACGTACGCTCCCCCTAGAGCGTTGTCGTACCCTCACCTGGACCCTAAACCGTCCCCGTCCCCTAACCCAAACCCTAGCCCGAACCCTAACCCTAACCCTTCCCCGAAGCCTGACCCTCAGCCGTCCCCTAATCCTAACCCGTACGCTGACACTATCCCGCGCCCTCACACGTACGCTCCCCCTAGAGCGTTGTCGTACCCTCACCTGGACCCTAAACCGTCCCCGTCCCCTAACCCTAACCCTAGCCCGAACCCTAACCCTAACCCTTCCCCGAAGCCTGACCCTCAGCCGTCCCCTAATCCTAACCCGTACGCTGACACTAACCCGCGCCCTCACACGTACGCTCCCCCTAGAGCGTTGTCGTAACCTCACCTGGACCCTTAACCGTCCCCGTCCCCTAACCCTAACCCTAGCCCGAACCCTAACCCTAACCCTTCCCCGAAGCCTGACCCTCAGCCGTCCCCTAATCCTAACCCGTACGCTGACACTAACCCGCGCCCTCACACGTACGCTCCCCCTAGAGCGTTGTCGTACCCTCACCTGGACCCTAAACCGTCCCCGTCCCCTAACCCTAACCCTAGCCCGAACCCTAACCCTAACCCTTCCCCGAAGCCTGACCCTCAGCCGTCCCCTAATCCTAACCCGTACGCTGACACTAACCCGCGCCCTCACACGTACGCTCCCCCTAGAGCGTTGTCGTACCCTCAACTGGACCCTAAACCGTCCCCGTCCCCTAACCCTAACCCTAGCCCGAACCGTAACCCTAACCCTTCCCCGAAACCTGACCCTCAGCCGTCCCCTAATCCTAACCCGTACGCTGACACTAACCAGCGCCCTCTCACGTACGCTCCCCCTAGAGCGTTGTCATACCCTCACCTGGACCCTGAACCGTCCCCGTCCCCTAACCCTAACCCTAGCCCGAACCCTAACCCTAACCCTTCCCCGAAGCCTGACCCTCAGCCGTCCCCTAATCCTAACCCGTACGCTGAAACTAACCCGCGCCCTCACACGTACGCTCCCCCTAGAGCGTTGTCGTACCCTCACCTGGACCCTGAACCGTCCCCGTCCCCTAACCCTAACCCTAGCCCGAACCCTAACCCTAACCCTTCCCCGAAGCCTGACCCTCAGCCGTCCCCTAATCCTAACCCGTACGCTGACACTAACCCGCGCCCTCACACGTACGCTCCCCCTAGAGCGTTGTCGTACCCTCACCTGGACCCTAAACCGTCCCCGTCCCCTAAACCTAACCCTAGCCCGAACCCTAACCCTAACCCTTCCCCAAAGCCTGACCCTCAGCCGTCCCCTAATCCTAACCCGTACGCTGACACTAACCCGCGCCCTCACACGTACGCTCCCCCTAGAGCGTTGTCGTACCCTCACCTGGACCCTAAACCGTCCCCGTCCCCTAACCCTAACCCTAGCCCGAACCCTAACCCTAACCCTTCCCCGAAGCCTGACCCTCAGCCGTCCCCTAATCCTAACCCGTACGCTGACACTAACCCGCGCCCTCACACGTACGCTCCCCCTAGAGCGTTGTCGTACCCTCACCTGGACGCTAAACCGTCCCCGTCCCATAACCCTAACCCTAGCCCGAACCCTAACCCTAACCCTTCCCCGAAGCCTGACCCTCAGCTGTCCCCTAATCCTAACCCGTACGCTGACACTAACCCGCGCCCTCACACGTACGCTCCCCCTAGAGCGTTGTCGTACCCTCACCTGGACCCTAAACCGTCCCCGTTCCCTAACCCTAACCCTAGCCCGAACCCTAACCCTAACCCTTCCCCGAAGCCTGACCCTCAGCCGTCCCCTAATCCTAACCCGTACGCTGACACTAACACGCGCCCTCACACGTACGCTCCCCCTAGAGCGTTGTCGTACCCTCACCTGGACCCTAAACCGTCCCCGTCCCCTAACCCTAACCCTAGCCCGAACCCTAACCCTAACACTTCCCCGAAGCCTGACCCTCAGCCGTCCCCTAATCCTAACCCGTACACTGACACTAACCCGCGCCCTCACACGTACGCTCCCCCTAGAGCGTTCTCGTACCCTCACCTGGACCCTAAACCATCCCCGTCCCCTAACCCTAACCCTAGCCCGAACCCTAACCCTAACCCTTCCCCGAAGCCTGACCCTCAGCCGTCCCCTAATCCTAACCCGTACGCTGACACTAACCCGTGCCCTCACACGTACGCTCCCCCTAGAGCGTTGTCGTACCCTCACCTGGACCCTAAACCGTCCCCGTCCCCTAACCCTAACCCTAGCCCGAACCCTAACCCTAACCCTTCCCCGAAGCCTGACCCTCAGCCGTCCCCTAATTCTAACCCGTACGCTGACACTAACCCGCGCCCTCACGCGTACGCTCCCCCTAGAGCGTTGTCGTACCCTCACCTGGACCCTAAACCGTCCCCGTCCCATAACCCTAACCCTAGCCCGAACCCTAACCCTAACCCTTCCCCGAAGCCTGACCCTCAGCGGTCCCCTAATCCTAACCCGTACGCTGACACTAACCCGCGCCCTCACACGTACGCTCCCCCTAGAGCGTTGTCGTACCCTCACCTGGACCCTAAACCGTCCCCGTCCCCTAACCCTAACCCTAGCCCGAACCCTAACCCTAACCCTTCCCCGAAGCCTGACCCTCACCCGTCCCCTAATCCTAACCCGTACGCTGACACTAACCCGCGCCCTCACACGTACGCTCCCCCTAGAGCGTTGTCGTACCCTCACCTGGACCCTAAACCGTCCCCGTCCCCTAACCCTAAACCTAGCCCGAACCCTAACCCTAACCCTTCCCCGAAGCCTGACCCTCACCCATCCCCTAATCCTAACCCGTACGCTGACACTAACCCGCGCCCTCACACGTACGCTCCCCCTAGAGCGTTGTCGTACCCTCACCTGGACCCTAAACCGTCCCCGTCCCCTAACCCTAACCCTAGCCCGAACCCTAACCCTAACCCTTCCCCGAAGCCTGACCCTCAGCCGTCCCCTAATCCTAAACCGTACGCTGACACTAACCCGCGCCCTCACACGTACGCTCCCCCTAGAGCGTTGTCGTACCCTCACCTGGACACTAAACCGTGCCCGTCCCCTAACCCTAACCCTAGCCCGAACCCTAACCCTAACCCTTCCCCGAAGCCTGACCCTCAGCCGTCCCCTAATCCTAACCCGTACGCTGACACTAACCCGTGCCCTCACACGTACGCTCCCCCTAGAGCGTTGTCGTACCCTCACCTGGACCCTAAAACGTCCCCGTCCCCTAACCCTAAACTTAGCCCGAACCCTAACCCTAACCCTTCCCCGAAGCCTGACCCTCACCCGTCCCCTAATCCTAACCAGTACGCTGACACTAACCCGCGCCCTCACACGTACGCTCCCCCTAGAGCGTTGTCGTACCCTCACCTGGACCCTGAACCGTCCCCGTCCCCTAACCCTAACCCTAGCCCGAACCCTAACCCTAACCCTTCCCCGAAGCCTGACCCTCAGCCGTCCCCTAATCCTAACCCGTACGCTGACACTAACCCGCGCCCTCACACGTACGCTCCCCCTAGAGCGTTGTCGTACCCTCACCTGGACCCTGAACCGTCCCCTTCCCCTAACCCTAACCCTAGCCCGAACCCTAACCCTAACCCTTCCCCGAAACCTGACCCTCAGCCGTCCCCTAATCCTAACCCGTACGCTGACACTAACCCGCGCCCTCACACGTACGCTCCCCCTAGAGCGTTGTCGTACCCTCACCTGGACCCTAAACCGTCCCCGTCCCCTAACCCTAACCCTAGCCCGAACCCTAACCCTAACCCTTCCCCGAAGCCTGACCCTCAGCCGTCCCCTAATCCTAACCCATACGCTGACACTAACTCGCGCCCTCACACGTACGCTCCCCCTAGAGCGTTGTCGTACCCTCACCTGGACCCTAAACCGTCCCCGTCCCCTAACCCTAACCCTAGCCCGAACCCTAACCCTAATCCTTCCCCGAAGCCTGACCCTCAGCCGTCCCCTAATTCTAACCCGTACGCTGACACTAACCCGCGCCCTCACACGTACGCTCCCCCTAGAGCGTTGTCGTACCGTCACCTGGACCCTAAACCGTCCCCGTCCCCTAACCCTAACCCTAGCCCGAACCCTAACCCTAACCCTTCCCCGAAGCCTGACCCTCAGCCGTCCCCTAATCCTAACCCGTACGCTGACACTAACCCACGCCCTCACACGTACGCTCCCCCTAGAGCGTTCTCGTACCCTCACCTGGACCCTAAACCGTCCCCGTCCCCTAACCCTAACCTTAGCCCGAACCCTAACCCTAACCCTTCCCCGAAGCCTGACCCTCACCCGTCCCCTAATCCTAACCCGTACGCTGACACTAACCCGCGCCCTCACACGTACGCTCCCCCTAGAGCGTTGTCGTACCCTCACCTGGACCCTGAACCGTCCCCGTCCCCTAACCCTAACCCTAGCCCGAACCCTAACCCTAACCCTTCTCCGAAGCCTGACCCTCACCCGTCCCCTAATCCTAACCCGTACGCTGACACTAACCCGCGCCCTCACACGTACGCTCCCCCTAGAGCGTTCTCGTACCCTCACCTGGACCCTAAACCGTCCCCGTCCCCTAACCCTAACCCTAGCCCGAACCCTAACCCTAACCCTTCCCCGAAGCCTGACCCTCAGCCGTCCCCTAATCCTAAACCATACGCTGACACTAACCCGCGCCCTCACACGTACGCTCCCCCTAGAGCGTTGTCGTACCCTCACCTGGACCCTAAACCGTCCCCGTCCCCTAACCCTAACCCTAGCCCGAACCCTAACCCTAACCCTTCCCCGAAGCCTGACCCTCAGCCGTCCCCTAATCCTAACCCGTACGCTGACACTAACCCGTGCCCTCACACGTACGCTCCCCCTAGAGCGTTGTCGTACCCTCACCTGGACCCTAAACCGTCCCCGTCCCCTAACCCTAACCCTAGCCCGAACCCTAACCCTAACCCTTCCCCGAAGCCTGACCCTCAGCCGTCCCCTAATTCTAACCCGTACGCTGACACTAACCCGCGCCCTCACACGTACGCTCCCCCTAGAGCGTTGTCGTACCCTCACCTGGACCCTAAACCGTCCCCGTCCCCTAACCCTAACCCTAGCCCGAACCCTAACCCTAACCCTTCCCCGAAGCCTGACCCTCAGCCGTCCCCTAATCCTAACCCGTACGCTGACACTAACCCGCGCCCTCACACGTACGCTCCCCCTAGAGCGTTGTCGTACCCTCACCTGGACACTAAACCGTCCCCGTCCCCTAACCCTAACCCTAGCCCGAACCCTAACCCTAACACTTCCCCGAAGCCTGACCCTCAGCTGTCCCCTAATCCTAACCCGTACGCTGACACTAACCCGCGCCCTCACACGTACGCTCCCCCTAGAGCGTTGTCGTACCCTCACCTGGACCCTAAACCGTCCGCGTCCCCTAACCCTAACCTTAGCCCGAACCCTAACCCTAACCCTTCCCCGAAGCCTGACCCTCACCCGTCCCCTAATCCTAACCAGTACGCTGACACTAACCCGCGCCCTCACACGTACGCTCCCCCTAGAGCGTTGTCGTACCCTCACCTGGACCCTGAACCGTCCCCGTCCCCTAACCCTAACCCTAGCCCGAACCCTAACCCTAACCCTTCCCCGAAGCCTGACCCTCAGCCGTCCCCTAATCCTAACCCGTACGCTGACACTAACCCGCGCCCTCACACGTACGCTCCCCCTAGAGCGTTGTCGTACCCTCACCTTGACCCTGAACCGTCCCCTTCCCCTAACCCTAACCCTAGCCCGAACCCTAACCCTAACCCTTCCCCGAAACCTGACCCTCAGCCGTCCCCTAATCCTAACCCGTACGCTGACACTAACCCGCGCCCTCACACGTACGCTCTCCCTAGAGCGTTGTCGTACCCTCACCTGGACCCTAAACCGTCCCCGTCCCCTAACCCTAACCCTAGCCCGAACCCTAACCCTAACCCTTCCCCGAAGCCTGACCCTCAGCCGTCCCCTAATCCTAACCCATACGCTGATACTAACCCGCGCCCTCACACGTACGCTCCCCCTAGAGCGTTGTCGTACCCTCACCTGGACCCTAAACCGTCCCCGTCCCCTAACCCTAACCCTAGCCCGAACCCTAACCCTAACCCTTCCCCGAAGCCTGACCCTCAGCCGTCCCCTAATCCTAACCCGTACGCTGACACTAACCCGCGCCCTCACACGTACGCTCCCCCTAGAGCGTTGTCGTACCCTCACCTGGACCCTAAACCGTCCCCGTCCCCTAACCCTAACCCTAGCCCGAACCCTAACCCTAACCCTTCCCCGAAGCCTGACCCTCAGCCGTCCCCTAATCCTAACCCGTACGCTGACACTAACCCGCGCCCTCACACGTACGCTCCCCCTAGAGCGTTGTCGTACCCTCACCTGGACCCTAAACCGTCCCCGTCCCCTAACCCTAACCCTAGCCCGAACCCTAACCCTAACCCTTCCCCGAAGCCTGACCCTCAGCCGTCCCCTAATCCTAACCCGTACGCTGACACTAACCCGCGCCCTCACACGTACGCTCCCCCTAGAGCGTTGTCGTACCCTCACCTGGACCCTAAACCGTCCCCGTCCCCTAACCCTAACCCTAGCCCGAACCCTAACCCTAACCCTTCCCCGAAGCCTGACCCTCAGCCGTCCCCTAATCCTAACCCGTACGCTGACACTAACCCGCGCCCTCACACGTACACTCCCCCTAGAGCGTTGTCGTACCCTCACCTGGACCCTAAACCGTCCCCGTCCCCTAACCCTAACCCTAGCCCGAACCCTAACCCTAACCCTTCCCCGAAGCCTGACCCTCAGCCGTCCCCTAATCCTAAGCCGTACGCTGACACTAACCCGCGCCCTCACACGTACGCTCCCCCTAGAGCGTTGTCGTACCCTCACCTGGACCCTAAACCGTCCCCGTCCCCTAACCCTAACCCTAGCCCGAACCCTAACCCTAACCCTTCCCCGAAGCCTGACCCTCAGCCGTCCCCTAATCCTAACCCGTACGCTGTCACTAACCCGCGCCCTCACACGTACGCTCCCCCTAGAGCGTTGTCGTACCCTCACCTGGACCCTAAACCGTCCCCGTCCCCTAACGCTAACCCTAGCCCGAACCCTAACCCTAACCCTTCCCCGAAGCCTGACCCTCAGCCGTCCCCTAATCCTAACCCGTACGCTGACACTAACCCGCGCCCTCACACGTACGCTCCCCCTAGAGCGTTGTCGTACCCTCACCTGGACCCTAAACCGTCCCCGTCCCCTAACCCTAACCCTAGCCCGAACCCTAACCCTAACCCTTCCCCGAAGCCTGACCCTCAGCCGTCCCCTAATTCTAACCCGTACGCTGACACTAACCCACGCCCTCACACGTACGCTCCCCCTAGAGCGTTGTCGTACCCTCACCTGGACCCTAAACCGTCCCCGTCCCCTAACCCTAACCCTAGCCCGAACCCGAAGCCTGACCCTCAGCCGTCCCCTAATCCTAACCCGTACGCTGACACTAACCCGCGCCCTCACACGTACGCTCCCCCTAGAGCGTTGTTGTACCCTCACCTGGACCCTAAACCGTCCCCGTCCCCTAACCCTAACCCTAGCCCGAACCCTAACCCTAACCCTTCCCCGAAGCCTGACCCTCAGCCGTCCCCTAATCCTAACCCGTACGCTGACACTAACCCGCGCCCTCACACGTACGCTCCCCCTAGAGCGTTGTCGTACCCTCACCTGGACCCTAAACCGTCCCCGTCCCCTAACCCTAACCCTAGCCCGAACCCTAACCCTAACCCTTCCCCGAAGCCTGACCCTCAGCCGTCCCCTAATACTAACCCATACGCTGACACTAACCCGCGCCCTCACACGTACGCTCCCCCTAGAGCGTTGTCGTACCCTCACCTGGACCCTAAACCGTCCCCGTCCCCTAACCCTAACCCTAGCCCGAACCCTAACCCTAACCCTTCCCCGAAGCCTGACCCTCAGCCGTCCCCTAATCCTAACCCGTACGCTGACACTAACCCGCGCCCTCACACGTACGCTCCCCCTAGAGCGTTGTCGTACCCTCACCTGGACCCTAAACCGTCCCCGTCCCCTAACCCTAACCCTAGCCCGAACCCTAACCCTAACCCTTCCCCGAAGCCTGAACCTCAGCCGTCCCCTAATTCTAACCCGTACGCTGACACTAACCCGCGCCCTCACACGTACGCTCCCCCTAGAGCGTTGTCGTACCCTCACCTGGACCCTAAACCGTCCCCGTCCCCTACCCCTAACCCGAGCCCGAACCCTAACCCTAACCCTTCCCCGAAGCCTGACCCTGAGCCGTCCCCTAATCCTAACCCGTACGCTGACACTAACCCGCGCCCTCACACGTACGCTCCCCCTAGAGCGTTGTCGTACCCTCACCTGGACCCTAAACCGTCCCCGTCCCCTAACCCTAACCCTAGCCCGAACCCTAACCCTAACCCTTCCCCGAAGCCTGACCCTCAGCCGTCCCCTAATCCTAACCCGTACGCTGACACTAACCAGCGCCCTCACACGTACGCTCCCCCTAGAGCGTTGTCGTACCCTCACCTGGACCCTAAACCGTCCCCGTCCCCTAACCCTAACCCTAGCCCGAACCCTAACCCTAACCCTTCCCCGAAGCCTGACCCTCAGCCGTCCCCTAATCCTAACCCGTACGCTGACACTAACCCGCGCCCTCACACGTACGCTCCCCCTAGAGCGTTGTCGTACCCTCACCTGGACCCTAAACCGTCCCCGTCCCCTAACCCTAACCCTAGCCCGAACCCTAACCCTAACCCTTCCCCGAAGCCTGACCCTCACCCGTCCCCTAATCCTAACCCGTACGCTGACACTAACCCGCGCCCTCACACGTACGCTCCCCCTAGAGCGTTGTCGTACCCTCACCTGGACCCTAAACCGTCCCCGTCCCCTAACCCTAACCCTAGCCCGAACCCTAACCCTAACCCTTCCCCGAAGCCTGACACTCACCCGTCCCCTAATCTTAACCCGTACGCTGACACTAACCCGCGCCCTCACACGTACGCTCCCCCTAGAGCGTTGTCGTACCCTCACCTGGACCCTGAACAGTCCCCGTCCCCTAACCCTAACCCTAGCCCAAACCCTAACCCTAACACTTCCCCGAAGCCTGACCCTCAGCCGTCCCCTAATCCTAACCCGTACGCTGACACTAACCCGCGCCCTCACACGTACGCTCCCCCTAGAGCGTTGTCGTACCCTCACCTGGACCCTAAACCGTCCCCGTCCCCTAACCCTAACCCTAGACCGAACCCTAACCCTAACCCTTCCCCGAAACCTGACCCTCAGCCGTCCCCTAATCCTAACCCGTACGCTGACACTAACCCGCGCCCTCACACGTACGCTCCCCCTAGAGCGTTGTCGTACCCTCACCTGGACCCTAAACCGTCCCCGTCCCCTAACCCTAACCCTAGCCTGAACCCTAACCCTAACCCTTCCCCGAAGCCTGACCCTCAGCCGTCCCCTAATCCTAACCCGTACGCTGACACTAACCAGCGCCCTCACACGTACGCTCCCCCTAGAGCGTTGTCGTACCCTCACCTGGACCCGAAACCGTCCCCGTCCCCTAACCCTAACCCTAGCCCGAACCCTAACCCTAACCCTTCCCCGAAGCCTGACCCTCAGCCGTCCCCTAATCCTAACCCGTACGCTGACACTAACCCGCGCCCTCACACGTACGCTCCCCCTAGAGCGTTGTCGTACCCTCACCTGGACGCTAAACCGTCCCCGTCCCCTAACCCTAACCCTAGCCCGAACCCTAACCCTAACCCTTCCCCGAAGCCTGACCCTCAGCCGTCCCCTAATCCAAACCCGTACGCTGACACTAACCCGCGCCCTCACACGTACGCTCCCCCTAGAGCGTTTTCGTACCCTCACCTGGACCCTAAACCGTCCCCGTCCCCTAACCCTAACCTTATCCCGAACCCTAACCCTAACCCTTCCCCGAAGCCTGACCCTCACCCGTCCCCTAATCCTAACCCGTACGCTGACACTAACCCGCGCCCTCACACGTACGCTCCCCCTAGAGCGTTGTCGTACCCTCACCTGGACCCTGAACCGTCCCTGTCCCCTAACCCTAACCCTAGCCCGAACCCTAACCCTAACCCTTCCCCGAAGCCTGACCCTCAGCCGTCCCCTAATCCTAACCCGTACGCTGACACTAACCCGCGCCCTCACACGTACGCTCCCCCTAGAGCGTTGTCGTACCCTCACCTGGACCCTGAACCGTCCCCGTCCCCTAACCCTAACCCTAGCCCGAACCCTAACCCTAACCCTTCCCCGAAGCCTGACCCTCAGCCGTCCCCTAATCCTAACCCGTACGCTGACACTAACCCGCGCCCTCACACGTACGCTCCCCCTAGAGCGTTGTCGTACCCTCACCTGGACCCTAAACTGTCCCCGTCCCCTAACCGTAACCCTAGCCCGAACCCTAACCCTAACCCTTCCCCGAAACCTGACCCTCAGCCGTCCCCTAATCCTAACCCGTACGCTGACAATAACCAGCGCCCTCACACGTACGCTCCCCCTAGAGCGTTGTCGTACCCTCACCTGGACCCTGAACCGTCCCCGTCCCCTAACCCTAACCCTAGCCCGAACCCTAACCCTAACCCTTCCCCGAAGCCTGACCCTCAGCCGTCCCCTAATCCTAACCCGTACGCTGACACTAACCCGCGCCCTCACACGTACGCTCCCCCTAGAGCGTTGTCGTACCCTCACCTGGACCCTGAACCGTCCCCGTCCCCTAACCCTAACCCTAGCCCGAACCCTAACCCTAACCCTTCCCCGAAGCCTGACCCTCAGCCGTCCCCTAATCCTAACCCGTACGCTGACACTAACCCGCGCCCTCACACGTACGCTCCCCCTAGAGCATTGTCGTACCCTCACCTGGACGCTGAACCGTCCCCGTCCCCTAACCCTAACCCTAGCCCGAACCCTAACCCTAACCCTTCCCCGAAGCCTGACCCTCAGCCGTCCCCTAATCCTAACCCGTACGCTGACACTAACCAGCGCCCTCACACGTTCGCTCCCCCTAGAGCATTGTCGTACCCTCACCTGGACCCTGAACCGTCCCCGTCCCCTAACCCTAACCCTAGCCCGAACCCTAACCCTAACCCTTCCCCGAAGCCTGACCCTCAGCCGTCCCCTAATCCTAACCCGTACGCTGACACTAACCAGCGCCCTCACACGTTCGCTCCCCCTAGAGCATTGTCGTACCCTCACCTGGACCCTGAACCGTCCCCGTCCCCTAACCCTAACCCTAGCCCGAACCCTAACCCTAACCCTTCCCCGAAGCCTGACCCTCAGCCGTCCCCTAATCCTAACCCGTACGCTGACACTAACCCGCGCCCTCACACGTACGCTCCCCCTAGAGCGTTGTCGTACCCTCACCTGGACCCTAAACCGTCCCCGTCCCCTAACCCTAACCCTAGCCCGAACCCTAACCCTAACCCTTCCCCGAAGCCTGACCCTCAGCCGTCCCCTAATCCTAACCCGTACGCTGACACTAACCCGCGCCCTCACACGTACGCTCCCCCTAGAGCGTTGTCGTACCCTCACCTGGACCCTAAACCGTCCCCGTCCCCTAACCCTAACCCTAGCCCGAACCCTAACCCTAACCCTTCCCCGAAGCCTGACCCTCAGCCGTCCCCTAATCCTAACCCGTACGCTGACACTAACCCGCGCCCTCACACGTACGCTCCCCCTAGAGCGTTGTCGTACCCTCACCTGGACCCTAATCCGTCCCCGTCCCCTAACCCTAACCCTAGCCCGAACCCTAACCCTAACCCTTCCCCGAAGCCTGACCCTCAGCCGTCCCCTAATCCTAACCCGTACGCTGACACTAACCCGCGCCCTCACACGTACGCTCCCCCTAGAGCGTTGTCGTAACCTCACCTGGACCCTTAACCGTCCCCGTCCCCTAACCCTAACCCTAGCCCGAACCCTAACCCTAACCCTTCCCCGAAGCCTGACCCTCAGCCGTCCCCTAATCCTAACCCGTACGCTGACACTAACCCGCGCCCTCACACGTACGCTCCCCCTAGAGCGTTGTCGTAACCTCACCTGGACCCTTAACCGTCCCCGTCCCCTAACCCTAACCCTAGCCCGAACCCTAACCCTAACCCTTCCCCGAAGCCTGACCCTCAGCCGTCCCCTAATCCTAACCCGTACGCTGACACTAACCCGCGCCCTCACACGTACGCTCCCCCTAGAGCGTTGTCGTACCCTCACCTGGACCCTGAACCGTCCCCGTCCCCTAACCCTAACCCTAGCCCGAACCCTAACCCTAACCCTTCCCCGAAGCCTGACCCTCAGCCGTCCCCTAATCCTAACCCGTACGCTGACACTAACCAGCGCCCTCACACGTACGCTCCCCCTAGAGCGTTGTCGTACCCTCACCTGGACCCTGAACCGTCCCCGTCCCCTAACCCTAACCCTAGCCCGAACCCTAACCCTAACCCTTCCCCGAAGCCTGACCCTCAGCCGTCCCCTAATCCTAACCCGTACGCTGACACTAACCCGCGCCCTCACACGTACGCTCCCCCTAGAGCGTTGTCGTACCCTCACCTGGACCCTGAACCGTCCCCGTCCCCTAACCCTAATCCTAGCCCGAACCCTAACCCTAACCCTTCCCCGAAGCCTGACCCTCAGCCGTCCCCTAATCCTAACCCGTACGCTGACACTAACCAGCGCCCTCACACGTACGCTCCCCCTAGAGCGTTGTCGTACCCTCACCTGGACCCTAAACCGTCCCCGTCCCCTAACCCTAACCCTAGCCCGAACCCTAACCCTAACCCTTCCCCGAAGCCTGACCCTCAGCCGTCCCCTAATCCTAACCCGTACGCTGACACTAACCCGCGCCCTCACACGTACGCTCCCCCTAGAGCGTTGTCGTACCCTCACCTGGACCCTAAACCGTCCCCGTCCCCTAACCCTAACCCTAGCCCGAACCCTAACCCTAACCCTTCCCCGAAGCCTGACCCTCACCCGTCCCCTAATCCTAACCCGTACGCTGACACTAACCCGCGCCCTCACACGTACGCTCCCCCTAGAGCGTTGTCGTACCCTCACCTGGACCCTAAACCGTCCCCGTCCCCTAACCCTAACCCTAGCCCGAACCCTAACCCTAACCCTTCCCCGAAGCCTGACACTCACCCGTCCCCTAATCTTAACCCGTACGCTGACACTAACCCGCACCCTCACACGTACGCTCCCCCTAGAGCGTTGTCGTACCCTCACCTGGACCCTGAACAGTCCCCGTCCCCTAACCCTAACCCTAGCCCAAACCCTAACCCTAACACTTCCCCGAAGCCTGACCCTCAGCCGTCCCCTAATCCTAACCCGTACGCTGACACTAACCCGCGCCCTCACACGTACGCTCCCCCTAGAGCGTTGTCGTACCCTCACCTGGACCCTAAACCGTCCCCGTCCCCTAACCCTAACCCTAGACCGAACCCTAACCCTAACCCTTCCCCGAAACCTGACCCTCAGCCGTCCCCTAATCCTAACCCGTACGCTGACACTAACCCGCGCCCTCACACGTACGCTCCCCCTAGAGCGTTGTCGTACCCTCACCTGGACCCTAAACCGTCCCCGTCCCCTAACCCTAACCCTAGCCCGAACCCTAACCCTAACCCTTCCCCGAAGCCTGACCCTCAGCCGTCCCCTAATCCTAACCCGTACGCTGACACTAACCAGCGCCCTCACACGTACGCTCCCCCTAGAGCGTTGTCGTACCCTCACCTGGACCCGAAACCGTCCCCGTCCCCTAACCCTAACCCTAGCCCGAACCCTAACCCTAACCCTTCCCCGAAGCCTGACCCTCAGCCGTCCCCTAATCCTAACCCGTACGCTGACACTAACCCGCGCCCTCACACGTACGCTCCCCCTAGAGCGTTGTCGTACCCTCACCTGGACGCTAAACCGTCCCCGTCCCCTAACCCTAACCCTAGCCCGAACCCTAACCCTAACCCTTCCCCGAAGCCTGACCCTCAGCCGTCCCCTAATCCAAACCCGTACGCTGACACTAACCCGCGCCCTCACACGTACGCTCCCCCTAGAGCGTTTTCGTACCCTCACCTGGACCCTAAACCGTCCCCGTCCCCTAACCCTAACCTTATCCCGAACCCTAACCCTAACCCTTCCCCGAAGCCTGACCCTCACCCGTCCCCTAATCCTAACCCGTACGCTGACACTAACCCGCGCCCTCACACGTACGCTCCCCCTAGAGCGTTGTCGTACCCTCACCTGGACCCTGAACCGTCCCTGTCCCCTAACCCTAACCCTAGCCCGAACCCTAACCCTAACCCTTCCCCGAAGCCTGACCCTCAGCCGTCCCCTAATCCTAACCCGTACGCTGACACTAACCCGCGCCCTCACACGTACGCTCCCCCTAGAGCGTTGTCGTACCCTCACCTGGACCCTGAACCGTCCCCGTCCCCTAACCCTAACCCTAGCCCGAACCCTAACCCTAACCCTTCCCCGAAGCCTGACCCTCAGCCGTCCCCTAATCCTAACCCGTACGCTGACACTAACCCGCGCCCTCACACGTACGCTCCCCCTAGAGCGTTGTCGTACCCTCACCTGGACCCTAAACTGTCCCCGTCCCCTAACCGTAACCCTAGCCCGAACCCTAACCCTAACCCTTCCCCGAAACCTGACCCTCAGCCGTCCCCTAATCCTAACCCGTACGCTGACAATAACCAGCGCCCTCACACGTACGCTCCCCCTAGAGCGTTGTCGTACCCTCACCTGGACCCTGAACCGTCCCCGTCCCCTAACCCTAACCCTAGCCCGAACCCTAACCCTAACCCTTCCCCGAAGCCTGACCCTCAGCCGTCCCCTAATCCTAACCCGTACGCTGACACTAACCCGCGCCCTCACACGTACGCTCCCCCTAGAGCGTTGTCGTACCCTCACCTGGACCCTGAACCGTCCCCGTCCCCTAACCCTAACCCTAGCCCGAACCCTAACCCTAACCCTTCCCCGAAGCCTGACCCTCAGCCGTCCCCTAATCCTAACCCGTACGCTGACACTAACCCGCGCCCTCACACGTACGCTCCCCCTAGAGCATTGTCGTACCCTCACCTGGACGCTGAACCGTCCCCGTCCCCTAACCCTAACCCTAGCCCGAACCCTAACCCTAACCCTTCCCCGAAGCCTGACCCTCAGCCGTCCCCTAATCCTAACCCGTACGCTGACACTAACCAGCGCCCTCACACGTTCGCTCCCCCTAGAGCATTGTCGTACCCTCACCTGGACCCTGAACCGTCCCCGTCCCCTAACCCTAACCCTAGCCCGAACCCTAACCCTAACCCTTCCCCGAAGCCTGACCCTCAGCCGTCCCCTAATCCTAACCCGTACGCTGACACTAACCAGCGCCCTCACACGTTCGCTCCCCCTAGAGCATTGTCGTACCCTCACCTGGACCCTGAACCGTCCCCGTCCCCTAACCCTAACCCTAGCCCGAACCCTAACCCTAACCCTTCCCCGAAGCCTGACCCTCAGCCGTCCCCTAATCCTAACCCGTACGCTGACACTAACCCGCGCCCTCACACGTACGCTCCCCCTAGAGCGTTGTCGTACCCTCACCTGGACCCTAAACCGTCCCCGTCCCCTAACCCTAACCCTAGCCCGAACCCTAACCCTAACCCTTCCCCGAAGCCTGACCCTCAGCCGTCCCCTAATCCTAACCCGTACGCTGACACTAACCCGCGCCCTCACACGTACGCTCCCCCTAGAGCGTTGTCGTACCCTCACCTGGACCCTAAACCGTCCCCGTCCCCTAACCCTAACCCTAGCCCGAACCCTAACCCTAACCCTTCCCCGAAGCCTGACCCTCAGCCGTCCCCTAATCCTAACCCGTACGCTGACACTAACCCGCGCCCTCACACGTACGCTCCCCCTAGAGCGTTGTCGTACCCTCACCTGGACCCTAATCCGTCCCCGTCCCCTAACCCTAACCCTAGCCCGAACCCTAACCCTAACCCTTCCCCGAAGCCTGACCCTCAGCCGTCCCCTAATCCTAACCCGTACGCTGACACTAACCCGCGCCCTCACACGTACGCTCCCCCTAGAGCGTTGTCGTAACCTCACCTGGACCCTTAACCGTCCCCGTCCCCTAACCCTAACCCTAGCCCGAACCCTAACCCTAACCCTTCCCCGAAGCCTGACCCTCAGCCGTCCCCTAATCCTAACCCGTACGCTGACACTAACCCGCGCCCTCACACGTACGCTCCCCCTAGAGCGTTGTCGTAACCTCACCTGGACCCTTAACCGTCCCCGTCCCCTAACCCTAACCCTAGCCCGAACCCTAACCCTAACCCTTCCCCGAAGCCTGACCCTCAGCCGTCCCCTAATCCTAACCCGTACGCTGACACTAACCCGCGCCCTCACACGTACGCTCCCCCTAGAGCGTTGTCGTACCCTCACCTGGACCCTGAACCGTCCCCGTCCCCTAACCCTAACCCTAGCCCGAACCCTAACCCTAACCCTTCCCCGAAGCCTGACCCTCAGCCGTCCCCTAATCCTAACCCGTACGCTGACACTAACCAGCGCCCTCACACGTACGCTCCCCCTAGAGCGTTGTCGTACCCTCACCTGGACCCTGAACCGTCCCCGTCCCCTAACCCTAACCCTAGCCCGAACCCTAACCCTAACCCTTCCCCGAAGCCTGACCCTCAGCCGTCCCCTAATCCTAACCCGTACGCTGACACTAACCCGCGCCCTCACACGTACGCTCCCCCTAGAGCGTTGTCGTACCCTCACCTGGACCCTGAACCGTCCCCGTCCCCTAACCCTAATCCTAGCCCGAACCCTAACCCTAACCCTTCCCCGAAGCCTGACCCTCAGCCGTCCCCTAATCCTAACCCGTACGCTGACACTAACCAGCGCCCTCACACGTACGCTCCCCCTAGAGCGTTGTCGTACCCTCACCTGGACCCTAAACCGTCCCCGTCCCCTAACCCTAACCCTAGCCCGAACCCTAACCCTAACCCTTCCCCGAAGCCTGACCCTCAGCCGTCCCCTAATCCTAACCCGTACGCTGACACTAACCCGCGCCCTCACACGTACGCTCCCCCTAGAGCGTTGTCGTACCCTCACCTGGACCCTAAACCGTCCCCGTCCCCTAACCCTAACCCTAGCCCGAACCCTAACCCTAACCCTTCCCCGAAGCCTGACCCTCACCCGTCCCCTAATCCTAACCCGTACGCTGACACTAACCCGCGCCCTCACACGTACGCTCCCCCTAGAGCGTTGTCGTACCCTCACCTGGACCCTAAACCGTCCCCGTCCCCTAACCCTAACCCTAGCCCGAACCCTAACCCTAACCCTTCCCCGAAGCCTGACACTCACCCGTCCCCTAATCTTAACCCGTACGCTGACACTAACCCGCACCCTCACACGTACGCTCCCCCTAGAGCGTTGTCGTACCCTCACCTGGACCCTGAACAGTCCCCGTCCCCTAACCCTAACCCTAGCCCAAACCCTAACCCTAACACTTCCCCGAAGCCTGACCCTCAGCCGTCCCCTAATCCTAACCCGTACGCTGACACTAACCCGCGCCCTCACACGTACGCTCCCCCTAGAGCGTTGTCGTACCCTCACCTGGACCCTAAACCGTCCCCGTCCCCTAACCCTAACCCTAGACCGAACCCTAACCCTAACCCTTCCCCGAAACCTGACCCTCAGCCGTCCCCTAATCCTAACCCGTACGCTGACACTAACCCGCGCCCTCACACGTACGCTCCCCCTAGAGCGTTGTCGTACCCTCACCTGGACCCTAAACCGTCCCCGTCCCCTAACCCTAACCCTAGCCCGAACCCTAACCCTAACCCTTCCCCGAAGCCTGACCCTCAGCCGTCCCCTAATCCTAACCCGTACGCTGACACTAACCAGCGCCCTCACACGTACGCTCCCCCTAGAGCGTTGTCGTACCCTCACCTGGACCCGAAACCGTCCCCGTCCCCTAACCCTAACCCTAGCCCGAACCCTAACCCTAACCCTTCCCCGAAGCCTGACCCTCAGCCGTCCCCTAATCCTAACCCGTACGCTGACACT